>NW_028237818.1:600000-875334 GCF_034619465.1 Leptosomus discolor
GGGTTGAGGTTTGGGAAACTGTAGAACAGTAGGTACACCAGAGACATCAGAGAGGACTTCTCTGAAGGAAGGTGAGGCTAAGAACGCTTCTGAACACACTGCGAATGGTCAACAGAGCATCAAATTGTGATTGCAGACAGTAAAACAGTGTTGAGTCCTTCATACCAAGTAAAATACCATCTCCCCTCAAAACCCACACCGACAAGCAGCAAGGGTTACTGACACTGGCATTACTGAAGCTACAGAGAACTGTGCCTGCTGCAGCTCAACAGCTGAAATTTTTACCTCACCTACAAAGCCAAAAGCTAGAACATTATCTTCCCATGGAACATACTTATTTGCCACTTAAGAGGCCACCTGAATTCAAAACTATCGGCTCCGTTCCCACAGCTTTCAACAGCGAGGGTTCTCCTAAGGAAAACCCACTGTGTGCTGTAAGAAAGCACAACCAGGGGCATTGATTGTCATTTTGCTTCAGTTAAACACAACCGCATCTCCGAGTCCAACGATTCAGCTCTGCCCTCCCTCGCTTCCCGGCGAGGTGACCTCGAGTACGGCGTCACGGCCAAGGTGACAAGTCCCGAAAGCTGCGGCTTCCCAGTTCAGCTCCCAGCCCCCACGGTCTGCAGTTACGGCAAGGGCCGTCAAGCACTTCCCTCCCTCCCTCCCTCCCTCCCTCCCTCCCTCCCTGCCTCCCCCCCCGGCAGCGCCGAGATGAAACCCTCTCACCTCCACCCCGCCGCGGCCGTCCCCGGCAGGCGGCTCTCCGAAGGCACGGGGCGGCCAGGGAAGGGGAGCGGGCCCGGCGGCAGGGACGCAGAGAGCGGGACCGGAGGCCCCGCGGGCGGACGCCGCGTTACCTCGCTCCCCTCCGGGGCCCCGCAGCGGCGCTCCCGCCGGGAGAGGCCTCCCGGCCGCGGGGCTGCAGCTCCCTCGGCCCGGGCCGGGGCTGGTGTCGCGGCAGCCGCAGCGCCGGCCCCGCCGCCGGACGGCGAGGCGGCCCCGGCAGCGCCTCTTCCCCCGGGCTCTCACCGCAAGTGCGAGCGGCGCAAGAGCGCAGGCGCCGGCGCGGCGCGGGGAGGGCGGCCCGGGGCGGGGGTCGGGGCCGGGGCGGCCCCTCCGCTGCCCGGGGGAGGGCGGGCGCGTCCGGGCCGCGTCTCCCGCTGTGCCGGCGCCTGCGGGACAACGGTCCCGGGGCTGCGAGCGTCCCGCCGGTTGCTTCCGCCTTCGGTCCCCGCTGCGGCGATGAACGCGCTCGCGGGGCGGCGGGCGGGAGGCACGCGCGGCTCCGAGACAAAGCCGCGATCGGGCACAGGGTCATCGGCCACCGCCGGGGCTTGGGGCCTGACCCCCCCCTCTGACGAGGCTGCAGAGCTGGCAGGTAGGAGGTGCCCTTGGGCCAGCGCCTTGGAGCTCCTTTTTAGCTGTTTTTCATCTCCAAACGGAGCGCGCGAGCTGGGGAGGCTCGTGTGGCGCCGTGGGGGATGTGGCTGGGGAGCTGACGTAGGCAGGATCTCCCTGCGGTTCCTTCCCTCGGGCAGAAATCAATCTGAAACTCGACTTTCCCGGGTGAGTTCGCCTTCCCGGTGGCAGCGTGGGATCCAGGAGCAGCGTCGTGAGTGATAAACCTCCTGTTCGCCTCCGTGGTCAGAGCTGAGGCTTCTGCTTACCCGCTTCAAACACCCCCCCCGCCCCCCGTTCTTTTTTACCTTCCAATCTAGAATTTATTTTCCTCTGTGAGAGAAGGGGAAAGTACTGTTTCTGTGAGGTACATAGTGGTAAGGGGATGGCACGACTTGCAACTGAGGAAACGGTTTCAACCATTGAGTCTTGACGGTGCTGTAAGCCTTTGTGTTCTGTCTTGATGGTCACTGCTTTTTAAACAAGTTCGAGCTGGTTTTATACTTCAGATATAGGGGGGAAAGGATTGTAGAAGAGTTGGATTTGTGGGACAACAAGAGGAGGCAACTCATCCTACTTCTACTTACGGGAGAGGGAGTGGGGAGAGGGAGTGGTTTGCGGGGTTTTTTTTGTACTTGGTATTGATGTCCTCAACTTGATTGTCATTTAAAAATGCAGCCAACAAATGAACCAAACCCAAAAACCACAACCAAAACCAACCAACAAAAAAAAAAACCCACCCCATACAAAACCCCAAACTGGTTTGGATTTTGCGTTTCAGTGGGGTTTTTTTCACTATGGTAAAAATTCTTGTTTTAAGACAGCTTATAGTAGCTTCTCTGTACCTCCCTACTTCTGGCAAATTTGGAAAATTCAAGCCTTGTTCTACACCTATTATGTTCTCTAAGTTTAAGCTGTAGAAGTTGTAGGCATTTGAACATCTGAAACTTGGACCATTTTTTGGTTTAAGTGTATGTTTTAAGAAAGTTTTAGTCCTGTGTTTAGTGCCATTTGTGTTCAGAAAAATCACAGAATCACACGCTCTGCTGACTTGTGCGTCGGTGTATCTCTTTAAATGTGTGTTTTGAAGCTTAATTTGCCTCTGCATAGTTAAAATCTTGATGTTTACCCAAACTGAGTTTTTCGTGAGGCCACTTCACCTCCAGAGCCTGGGAAGCATTTGCTGAAGCAGTGATAGAACTGACTCAAAGAAAACTCACTGACAACTCAGTGTTATTAAGCAGGGATTCTGTATTACGGTGCCGGGCAGCACGGGGGATGGCTCCTTCCACCCGTGCTCCAACGGGTTATCAAAACACATCAGTTCCTATACACAAAAATCATACGTTTGTGAAAACGAATTTGTGAAACATACCTTTGTGTAGAAACTGGAGTCAAATTAAAAAAATCCAAAGCCAACTGAAAGACTAGACGAGGTCATAGGCTTTGAGCAGGGAGGTTGGACTAGATGGTCTCCAGAAGCTCCTTCCAACCTCGACTGTTCTGTCAATCTGTTCTCTGACAGAAGAATTGCATTTAATAAACCTGCCTTAAAATAGGTTTATCCAACTAGTTTGTATTTCAGATTTTGTTCCTTGTTGAAATTTTTTAACTCATTCTATTGTCTTCAATGACAAGAAGGAATACCTGAGTCATTTCCACGTAGTAGAAATTAATGGAATCAAAACTAAGTTTTCAGCTCTTCCTCAGTGTTGAATGAATATCATTGATCTGTTTGAGAAAGACAAAGTGAAGTTACTTGTTCTGCACCTGCTTGGGAGAGATGGTCTCTGTCACAAGCTGGATTTAGAAAAACTCTGTAATTCTAGGCTGCTTGCTTTTCCATTTCCATGGTTTGATTTTCTTTACGAAGGTTTGTGTTAGACATGATTTCCTTAACATTTAAAAGCATTTAATTGGAATGACTTTAATGGCTTACAGCAAACATAAACCTCAGTGTAAGTTGTTACACATTCAAATTGGATCATTAAGAGGTTTACTTTAAAAGGAAAGGGTTTGTTTGCAAGTTGCTGAAGTGGAAACAGTTTAGGTTTATGGAGGTAGATGCACACCCAGAAGTGGAATGTGTAACACTTAAAATGTTTCTAAGAACTCGTGTTCTTGTAAGGTCAGTATTCTTTTCTGCCTGAGCTGCAGGAGGAAGACAAGGAAATGTTGACACTGAGGAGCTCCTCTCAAAAACGTCATGCCCTAAGGGTGAGCTTGCGTGCATGGCCATAAACGTACAAGTGGGGTGTTCTCTGTTGCTTTGTGGCCTCCTTGTCCGTGGTTTTGACCCCCTCTGTGTTCCTTGTCTTTTTCCAACCCCTATGCTTCCTATTTCCCTCCCTTGTTCACATGCTGTGTTTTCAGAACAGAAGTGCTCCTTCAAGCACTGTGCTCCTCTTTCCTCCTATCAAAATAAAAATGGAGGGTGCTTTTCCTTCCCTTTCCTGGGATCTCAACTTCCCAAAAAGCAAGGTGGACTTCTTTCTGGTTTGGCTTTATCAGCTGAGGCTGGTGCTGCCTCTGCCACCTCCAGGGGAACTGTTCGTAGCTCCTTAGGACACAGCACAAGAGCAGTGAGTGCTGTGCCTGTGCGTAGCGGCGTTTTGTGGGTGCGCGCTGTGGCCTCCCGTTTCCTCCTTTGCCTCACAGCTCAAAGTTAGGGCGTGGGCAGCAGAGGGTGAGAGGAGACTTCTTTGTATTTCATTTCATGCCCTTACAAGATAGGGAGAAGGTCCAGTTCTGCTTCTTTCTTCGTTTCCAAGGAGGCTCACGTGGTTCTGGTGATATATTGCCCCCAGCAGCTGTACAGCGCCACAGGGTTTGGTGATGTTGCGATGCTCGTCACACGCGGAGTCTCTTGTTCATCGGGGCAGTGGGTCTCTTTTGTGACCAGCAAGACATGAAGTGAACTCAAGAAACATGGGGAATCTCCTAAACAAGTCAAAAGAGAACTAGGATGACACTGCTGAATGTCGAACTGAGAGCTTCTGCTTCCAAGAAAAAAAAAACAAAACCCAAACAAAACTAAAACGGGGCGAGGGGTGGGGGGGAATTTAAGTTCTTCACTTTCACAGGAGATCCAGCATGTGGAAATGAAGAAAAGCAGAAGAAAAAATGTTGCTGCTTGTGGGGCTTTTTTTCCAAACAAACCTGAAAAGGCAAATTGCTCTTTTTCTTCTTTAAAAATCTGAAACAGTCAGGAGGTTAAAAAGATGGTGTGCATTTTTATAAAGTGTATGAAAGGTCTGCCAAATTTTGTTAAGGCTCTGTGATTTATTGGTAAGGTCAGTAAATAACAAATAGGTTTTCTTGCCCGTATTTGGATTGATCTGATGCGTATTTCAAAGTCTGTATTACGTTGTTTCACAGCGGTTCTGCAGAACTTCAGGCAATTTTTACTTCTGTCTTCAAGGGTCAATGTGCTTCATGGCGGCCCAAGGAACTACTTGCTCCGTTCCGATCATTATTGCAAAGCATCGTGTATCCACACTGCTGTATGCTCTGTCCAAAATACTCTGCTTTTTCTGAGTAGGGTACTGTGCAGGGCTCTCTGATAAATGAGTAGTGCAGAGTACACAACCAGCAGCTGAAAAATGGGTGTGGATTTAGAATGGAGGGAAAATTGCTGCAAAGTGCTTTCTCTTCTGTGAAACTACTAAGAAGGAACAAGACTGGAGGATCAAATACTGCAGTGTGTTTTCATATTTAGTTTCAACCTGTGTTGTACCTTTTAAACAAGACCCCTGTAAACTCAGGAAAATACCAAAACCGTAGCCTTAGGCTGACTGACAAAAGACAGTTTCAGGAAACGTCTGCCACACAGACTGTCCTCTTTTGTGCTGTAGTATTTCAAAGCATGAAAAAACCCAAGGGTGGCGAAAGAGGGTATCTCTTCCTGTGCCATAGTCACCGTTCCCTTACAGAGAGATTCCGAGTGCTGCTTCTGCCTCTCCGTTTGTGCCTTCCTATTCCCTTCTCTTTCCGTCTGGGCTATCCAGAACTCACGCCTGCCTGCTGCCGCCGCGGTGGGTTTGCTTTTACTGGGCAGAAGGCACTGAGTTTTCTCTCCCGTGACCTCGTTCCGACTAGGTAAGATCATTACAAGTAAAGCCTTGAGTTAGAAATGCTTCAGGGCAGAAATAACTTCTTTTTTTTAGTGTTGTGCACTCATGTGCATGCAGGTAGCTCTGAAGTAGTGTTGGGCATTGCTTAACCAATGTATTTGCTATGGAAAATATATTGCCATGGACACCATTTCAATTGAAAACGAAGGAAGCGTTATCTTGGATGTGCAGGAGCAGGAAAACCTGGGGGGAGTGTTTTTTTGGAGATCGTGTGGAAGACTGGTAAATACACAATCTTGTGCAATCGGTGACAGTCTTTATGGATTCTTATTTTTCTAGAGAGCTCAAATTAGAAGAGGGATAGCTTGGTCTGGTGTTGACTGTCCTGTAACTTGCCTAAATCTGTTCTCTTTTAATGTCTTTAGATGAAAAGACAGAGAACCGATTTGCAGCGGAGCTGGATGAATTTGGGTCAGATACAGTGAGTGAAATCAATATTGTTGGGCGAATTATCTTAAATGTTTGGAGAACGATGAGAAATGAGGTAAAGTTTCAAAAGGTTAATGTATTTGACTGACTGGGGGGTTTTTAATGATTGTAGATTTTGTTGAACATTTCATGTAACTTGTGTAACTGTTTGTTCTCAGTTTGTACACCTTTTCAAATAGAGCATTCTACCACTGGGTCAGACTGGGTTTTGTGTGTTACTGGAATGTAAAATACTGAAGCCCTTACCTTTCAGTCATGTTACGTGATGATGTTCCTTTTCAGTCCTTTCTGGGTTTTGAGAACAACTTACCCATTTTCACAACTTGTCAAGTGTGGTGCTTTTACGAAATTAACTACTTGAACTTAATTTAAGCTGTCAGACTTACTCATTGCTTTGCTGTTTAAGACCTTACATTTAATACTCAGATGGTTCAGTCCTTAGAAGTCTTGTTCTGACCAAATTCAGACCTGACCTTTGTGATTTACTTAGTTCCACCTATTCTTTTCGATTGATGAGGGACATTCTTTCCTGACTTGTAAATAGTTCGGGACTTCTAAGTGTGTACGTTTACCATTTTAGCAAAGAATCCTAATACAAAGTTAATAAATTGAGTTGTCACAGTTTTTAAAAAGTAGGGATTTCTCTGACGATGAAAGACATGACGCAGGTTAACGCAGCCTCTGTGTTTTTCTAGGTGCATCTAATGAATTACCCTTTCGAAAACGTGGGCTTTCATGTTCTTCATCACCGTTTTCCTTTATTTACTCTCTGAGTGCTGTCTGATTGGTTTGATAATAAGGCAGATGTCTATGGGTGGATCTCTTCCTCCAGTTTGTTTGTTCTTTTTAAGGCCAGATCCTTAACATGGGAATTGGTATAAGCTAAAGTCAGCGTAGGGAGAACTAATCAGTTTAGCTCAGGTACTGGAACAGTCTGTATGCAGCAACATGAGCTTATTTACTCTGCTGTTGTGCTGTGCTCTGTTGTGTAGTTGTACCCTCAATATTTCATCTCTCTGTATGTTTCTGTTTAAAGTACACAAAACCAAAGCAAATGCTCAGTCCCAGTTCCAACGTGTCTGAATAGATGGACCATTTTGAAGTTCTGGAAGGTATTTATTTTGTATGTACTATTCCTCAGAAAGACTTTTAATGAACTGCCAGGTTTCTGTTTTACTTCACGGTGCATGCCAACAAAGCTAGGCTTCAAAGGAGAACAAAACAGTGTGCGAGATATTAAGACAGTCACTACAGCAGCTTAAAAACAGCCTTTATATGACATGAATCACACCGGGCTTCACTCTTCGTTGGAGTGATTTGGAGTTGTGTGGTGTGAACAGCTCATAAAGCTGAGTGCTGATCTGAGCGTCATTCATGACATACAGATGATTTCTGTTCAAGTTAAATACTTTCCAACTAGGTGGAAACTTGGTTTAGTGCTGAAATTATAAATCTATGTGCAGCTGAGATAGGTGTTGTTAATACAGAAGGTTTTATATTAACAGTTGTTTGGATTGTTAATATTGAAGGGGTTTGTTCCACCAAAGTCCACTCAGTTAAAAAACCCTGTAAACAGGGGAAGAGCAACTGGAGTTTCTGTTTCAGTAGTCCTTTGGGGGAGTGGGGAAAACAGTACAAAGTGTGTCATTGAGATAGGCCTTAACAGCAGTTTGTTGTAGCACCGTCTGTGTCTCTCTTTAGAATACATAAGTGTTTATTTGTGTGTGCCACGTTTTTGAAAGAGCCGTGTGAGAATGTCCTGGGGGGAATTTTGCTTGCTGGTTTGTAACAAGCTGTCATAAAACCACGTTGTTATTAGTAGAAAGAGCAACACCCTCTTGATGGTTTATAACGAGGCGTTGCCTTTCACACATGGAAAACAGTTGCTCATTCTGTTGGCTGGGTCCGTGGGAATCTCCAGTTGTCAGACAAACTGGATTGGATTGAGGGAACGCGTGAGATGGCGAGACTTTTTGGCATTCAGTTCTTACACGTATGAACAAAGGGCTCCCAGGTAAGATTGGTTTTCCTCACACTTCACAAAAGCAAACCCGTCTTTATACAATCATTCTCCAGTATCTTTTCAGTTAGTGTGTGTATTTTCATAAGGTCACAGAAAACTGTTTTGCATGACATGAATGTAAAGGAAGGGCATTCAAAAGCGGTACTAATGGACTGAATGGTTAGTCTCAGAGGTTAAAAATAGCTGTTTATTTTTAACAATGAGTGCCCCAGAGGTAATCACACCAGTGAGTCTCTTCTTCTGACTGAATCTGAGAATCAATGCTTTTTAAAACAATAACCAATAAATTGAGAACGCCTTAGAAAGATGGGATGGTTTTCTTCCAGGGCTGGCAAAGCTGCATCGAGTGTGTTCTGAGTGGCACGTGCTGTGAAGCAGACCTCTGGGTGAGGTCTGATGGTAAGACAAGAAGGGCTCTGGTTTTATTAAGGACATGTGTCATGCAAGTTGTGTGTGGTTCTGTTATTTCGATACCAGCATCAGAGCGAGCGGGAGCAGGACAGAGGGATACTTACACTGCTCTTCCTTTGAGACCCCAGCAGTTTCCAGCAATACCAAGGGCTTTCCTTGCCCAGATTCTGAGGGACTGAACTAACTAGACTGTTTTCATGGCTTCGCACGAGCCCTGAACCGCACCTGAAACGAGAGACAACTACTCTCACTCATGTGGTCTGCGCTGCTGTTGTCTTCTTTCCTGCCCTCCGTCTGCTTTCCTGCCCTCCGTCTGCTTTCCTGCCCTCCGTCTGCTTTCCTGCCCTCCGTCTGCTTTCCTGCCCTCCTTCTGCTTTCTGTCTTAACAGACTGTAGCTGAGCTGACCAGGACTGATTATTTTGCCAACTTCTGTGGACAAAAAGACAACTTGGAAACTGCTGTCCTGAGCAGACCAGCGTTGTCCTGAGCCAGCCCGAAACGGGAGTGTCTGAAGCTGCCGGTCCTTAACACTCCAACCCAACTCAAGAGCGTTGCCATCTTTTCCCTTGGACTGCAGTTGCCTGGGTCACCTCATGCCCCAGTGCAGGTTCCTGTTGGTCTTGCTGGTGCTGGCCCTGTGTTTTGGGCGGGGGGCGGCCCTGGCCGCAGAACCCCGGTGGTGTTCAGTTGGTATTTGCCAGTTCAGCTCCCTGACCCGGTTCACCACGTTCCCCAAAAAGTGCCGCTGTTGGAGCGAGGGAGGAGAAACGCAGAGCTAGGGCCAGGGAGGGGGGGCTGGCGTGCTGCCGACGTAGGGGTGCTTGAGCGGTCACGGCTGCAGCCCGCAGAGCCTGTCCTGCCTGTCATTTTCTCAGATGGCCGTGCGTGGGGGTGAGCACAGAAACAGGCTGCATGTCCTGTCCTGACTGCTCTTTGCTCTTTCCTTCTGTGCACTCAGGTTTTGTTCCCACTGAAACTTTCCAGATCACAACAATAGCAGTTGCAGCAATTCCCAGTCACCTCAAATAATTTTTTTTTCTCTCAGAAGAATCATCACTGCCATTTATGTAGATACTCCTTTTCTCCTTAGCTGGAAAAGATGTGAAACGGAATAGCACTAGGAAGAGATTTCAGATATGTTATTTTTTCCGTATTTTTATATCTCATATGAAGTTTTACAAGACCTTTTTTAAAGATGTTTTTTTCTTTTATTAAGCTATCTTGAATATTCCGTAGTAGACTAAACAACTCTAACAGGGAGACGGTCATAGATCTAGGGATTATTAGTCACATGACTGAAGAACTTGCTGAACACTAGAAAAAAGAAAACAAAACCAACCCAAACCCCTCGCTCTTGCCAGATCCAGTCCCTGAGCACCTCATCCCACACCTGAGCTCAGCACTGGACACAACTTAGTGCAAGGCAGCAGCAGCAGCTCATGCTGCTGCAGAGCTACACTTTCAAACCCCAACCTGTTTCTGAGGTAGCAGGGTCTGGTTAAAGCTGTTGGTTCTCCGAGTTCATTGATAAAGTCAGAGTTAAAGAAATTAGACCGAAGCCATTCAGTACAATACTTGAATGTGTAGTGCATCAGGCAGAGGGCTTTTGAGCAGTGATTGAGTTGCTTACAAAGAACAGAATCAGGATTACCTGGGGCTGTTCTTTGATATTTTGGGATTTTCAGTCCTTTGCCACCCATGTGTGTAATTTTCAGCTATTTTGTTTTTTATTGTGAATGGACACAGTGAATACCTGGCTATCAGTGCTTTTAAAGCCTTACTAAAGCATTGAGTAATAAATAAATAGGGCTGGTTTTTTCTCATATTGCTACCTTTTGTGATGTCTCAAACAAGGTGACAGTTCTTAAACTTTTGGGGGTTTTATGCTTCCTATACTACTTGTGGCATCCTCAGGCAGAAAGCACGATACCCAGAGCAAAGCAGCAGACTTTTGAACTGGGCTAACTTGGATTCTTCCCTTAGTTCTCTTGCTGCAAAGCACGTTCTAGTTACTCCTCACGGTTAAAAGCTTTGAGGCACAATTACCAGCTGACACAGCTCCTGTGTCAATTCTCTGTTTTCCCAGATGTTGAAATACTAATGCAGTGCCTCATTCCTGCAATGATGACCAGGAAAATGGTCACCAGCTTCATGTTATACTGTATTTTCTTCAGTATTCTGCAAGTCCAACAAAAATACAGTTTAGTAAACGCTTGTTCCCTGACTGCAGCATGGCCATCCGCACATGTTGTTGCAGCCTGTTGGGTGTTTATTTTTCCATAGGTAAGAATTAGAAGTACTTGATTTTCAGTTATTAGGGCTAAATGATGAGGAAACACATGGAAAAGTTCCACTGTATGTGATAGAAAATGTACCTTAAAAGTGAGAGTATGGCTATTTATTTTGGAAAACTGGTTGTCCGTGCTTTAAATTCAGGAAATGTGAGTGTGTACTCGCACAGTTGGATACAGCCGTGTTTACTCTGCATTTCTGAAATTACAGTGACTGTATCCAACCTGTTGTGCAGTATCGTGTGGAGTCCCTGGTGCTGCGTATTGCAAAGCCAACGAATTGTGTTCCTGGGACACCCAGCATCCAGCAGCGAGCTCAAGGGAAAGCCCTGCAACGTGCTGCCTCAGTACCGGAGCCAGAATCCCGCTCCTGCGGCAGTGCTGTTCTCGTGTGAGCCTTCCAGCCGCTAGAGCCTTCCGCTGGGATAGCGCACAGCTACTGGTTTTCAGCCTGCCTGGGACAGGTTGAAAGCTTAGGGAAGTAAGTGGTTCATCTTTTCTCACAAACTTGAATTCCCTGGAGACTTTAGCGTCTTTTCGAAGCTACTGAGAACCCTTGGGTGTCATTGGAAACCAGGGGCAGGTGTGAATAGCACCATTTTCTGCTACACAATAGAGATGATAAAAATCTACCCTGTGGGTGTGTGCATGCACACACATATACCTATGCACATCAATAGGTATTTTTAATTAAAAACAGAGAATTAGACTCTGTTCTGTTAAAAAAAAAAAAAATCGACTCTGTATGTCCATGTGTGTAGGGCTGTCCCATTCTTGTGGTGAGGCCGGTTTTTCCTATTGCTTCAGAATAACTTAGAATGTCACATAAATGTACTCCCTGTTTTCCAAACTGGACTGGTATTATTCGGCTGTATGTTAATAAATGATTGTTGTTCTCTTTTAACAGTTGTAGTTCATTCTGGTCGTAACTATGCAAAATGGAAAGATACCATGAGTTACTCTGTGTGGCCTCTCTTATGGAGCTTAACAGCGATTCTGTTGATTGGAAATCTCATGGGTCATTATAACGTGTTATTTGTAATTGTACGTAGCTAAGAAATTTTGAATGACAGTATGTTTGTTTATAGCTGAGATTATAATTGTGACTGTATCCTTGCTAGTGTTACCAGCATTTAATGTGAGTTGGTGGGTTTCCTTGCTCGGACTGTAAATTAAAGAATTGTCTTCATATTTCATTTTCCTCTCTATCAGACAAGATGCATTCCAATCTGGCCGTGCATCTCTCAGAGCCCTTCCTGACTGACTGTACCAGATTAGAGATGATACCCCAGTGTCACCCAGTGGAGGAGCTTTTGTCAAGGCGACGATATCAGGGCTCTGTGACAGGCACTTTCCCTTCCTGTTGGCCGAGCAGCTGAACATCAACTTGATCTTGTGGTTTCTCTTTTGCTGCATTACAAGCAGACAGAAGGGGGGGAGGTTCAGTCTCCCATTTCCCCATGTTTTTTGATATTTGTCAGACAGCTGAACTTCTGGCAGTTCAGGAAATATTTATACTTTATGCTTTCATGTACACTGAAGGCTCATTTCATCAATAATTCAACTGTGTTTTACTTGTGCAGTTTGGGGATCAAACAGTAATTATCTGTGTGTAACACTTCATTCTTCCTCTGCCTGTAGAGCAGAATGTCTTCCCAGAAAAAGAGTCCTGGTTCGGGAGATGAAACTCCCTGACCTCTTTCTGTTCTTCTCATTTTATATGAGGTGTCTGCTGGCTGCTTGGTAAGGAAGTAATAAATATGGCCTGGAGCTCTTTCAAATAATTAGCCAATCACCAGCATACACCTATTTAACATAAACCACAAACTTCAAGTAAAGAATATTTGCAAGATTTTTAAATGACAATGTTCCTTTAGCATTTACCATTAGGAGAATGAACAGTTAACTCTTGAAGTCCCGTTTCAGTTAACAAGGGTATCTAACCAGTGGGTGAGTGGGGCTGAGGAGAACAAAGAACAGCACGCTGTTTACCCTGCCCTTGAGAGCTTTGCCTGCATTCGGGGTTGCTCCTGGTAGTTGTGGGAAGAGCCAAACCGTTGGTGCCTGAGGCACCTTGCACATTAATTTGTCCTCTGAACAGCCATTATCTTAACAGTTCTGGGTTTTGCTTTTACTGCTCACTCTTTAGGTTGGGCTTTTGAACGTGATTTTTTCCCTTGGTTCCCTTTGTGGCAGCCTTCAAGAAGAAAGGGTGTGCTGGCGGGAGTGCTGGGAGGGATCTTGGAGCCGAGGACGGCGGTGAAACAGCCCGTGAAGGCTTATGAGCCTGACAAGGCTGTGACTGGAATGCCTGCAGCTTGGCAGTCGGGTCTGGAATTTACAGCTGGTGTTACATGTCGTGACACCGCTGCTAATCGTTCTGGAAGAGTGCCCTGCACTGAGGTGAGCCTTGCAGGTAAAAATGCAGAAAAACTGTGGAAAAGACACTGTTAATAAAGCATAGTCAGATAACACAGTAGTATTATTTGAAACATGTTTAATGTAAATACCTTCACAAAAGCTGGTTTTATTTGTAGTACTGAAAATCAGCAACTTGGGATTTATTTGCGATCCTTTCTTTAAAACAAAAAAAGTCTGTTATTTTTTATTCTTCCCATCAAAAGAGCATTTGGAGTTGGCATTTCTGTAGAACTCTCTCCAAAAGTAGATTACAGTTGTAAGAGCGGAAATAAAATAAAACACTGTGGCTGTTTCATAGTTTTCATAAAAGGAAGAATCAGAAGAATCCAAAAACCAGATAAAATGATCCTAAGCAATCTTGTCATGCTCCTTACACTGCTACCATGCCTGAAGACGTTTAAACCAAATTTTCCTTTATTTTAATTCTTAAGAATTTGTGATCACTCTTCCTTTAATTTGTGCTATTTTGGGGTAATGTAAGCAACCTTTTTATTTATTATATGCATTTAAACCCTTAAATAAAATATATTGTCTCAATATAGTAATTTTCATAAGCAAGGTTGGACTGTGTTTACCAAGAGCTAGTACTGGGTTTAGCAGTAAAGATTTTCAGTCTATTTTTAACTTTGTAGGTTGGGGATAACCCTGTCCACAAAGCCAGAGAAACGCTGGAGCGCGCGATAAAACTGGTGAAGGACACAAAACCCGGGATGCTCACTTGTGTATGGTGATAGGGACAGGCATTAATGGTCTGCCTCTCACAGCGTTTTAAACCGTAGTAGTTCTTCATAGATCTATTTTTCTTTTGTCTCAGCAAGGGAAATTTTTGATACTGAAAAGAGTCTGTGGACCCTCTTTGGGAGGTTGCTTACTGTCTTGCAGGATATGCAAAGTAAATAATATTTATTTCCTTGGAGTTTCTTTTGGGACTCTTAGAAAGAACTTTGAGGGTTTCCTTTCCTTTGAAAATTATGTGGAAGAGAAAGGGGGGGATTTTTTTTTCGGGTGTGAATTAATGTAAGTTTTATTTATTGAATTAATATTTTTGTGCCTGCTTCTGATGAGATTTTCTTATTTTGGAAAATAGAGTATTTATGATCCAGTAGGCGTTGCATGTTGATACTCAGAGCAAGGCGCTGTTTTTAAGCCTCAAAAGTGGACACAATTCAGAAGCGACCACCAGAGCATACAACGAGATGATCAGGCGGCCTGAAAGACATCCATATAAGTATCTCCCATCTCTCAGTCTAGGATACACTCTGGGCATGGCCATCTCTGGTGTTGGACTTGGGTAAGTTTCCAGCCATGGGAAACAAGGCCTGTCTGGCTGTCCTTCCTTAATAACCTGTGAATCCAGTGAGTGAGTTCAGCCAGATTTCCTGAAAGACTTGAAATTTCAAATATACTAAATTCATAGTAGCTTCAACAACCAAAAAAAAATTGTTGGAGAAAGGAAGTAAGATCCTGTTGCTGCCTGTAGTGGAAAAAAAGAGCTCTTTCTAGTTGTTGTCTCCTGGGCACTCAGGTTTTGCAGTGCCTGGGAGCAGTCATGTCTCTGCCTCCCCAGAGAATCACAGCATTTGTTGTGCCTCTGGCACTCCTGATCTCATGCTGAACGGAAGTTTCTGAGGTTTTGGGCTTTTCCAGCTGAAGGAAGGGAATAGAATTACTAACAACATCCCTGCCTTGCCACCAGGAAACTATAGCTTATAAGTTTCAGGAACTACGTGGAACAGATTTGTGCTTGTTTCCTGGGTCTGATTTCCCGCAGCACGTTCGTACTCTTGACAGGAGCCACGAAGGAGCAGTCTTTTAAGACCGGTCCAGAAACAGCAACAAACCCCAAACCTGTTGAACTGAAATGTGAAAAGGTAAAAGGAAAATACTTTGCTTCAAATGTGTTGGGTGAAATCATGATTATCCTAAAAAAAAACAAACCAAACAAAACAAAGGAAAAAAAAACAACAACAAAGAAAAAAGTGTTATGCTTTCTAAAACAAAAAATAGAAACTAAATCCCTTAGCTTAGAGATTTACAAGGATCTTTCCCTCAAAACCATGTTTTTACTGACTGATTTGTTCTTGCCTAAATCCCATCTCTTAGTTATTGGCTCTATCTGACATAGGGGAAACTTCCAGCAGCTTCGTACAGAAGCCACCCCTGTAGCCCCTCAGCTACCAAAACCTTGCCACGCAGACCCGTTACAGTGCCTTCTGTCTGTCCACCCAAGCCAGGATGACGGCAGGAAGCTCCCGCACCTTTCACGAGCTTGGAGGCTGCCGTTCTTCAAGCCGCTGCTGTCTCCCCTCCAGGGACCCGGCCCTGCTCAGCAAATGCCACGCACGGTGGCTGGCTGCTGCCGTGCTCCCGTGACTGCCCTGCGCTCCAGCACGTGAGCAAGGCAAGGCTCCGCCATACAGCTGCAGAAGGCGGACTGGTGAGATGAGGCTGGTGCAGGGCTTCCCAAAGCCGTGGAGAACGACATGTGCGGCTGAGAGCAGGAGCATTCTTCTCTGTCTGGAGCTTCAGCTTGCACGTCCTGGGCCGCACGAACCAGGCGCCCCATCGCCCTTGCCAGGGTTGGCTCGGAAGGGCGACAGACCTCCTAGACAGCGAGGACAGGAAGCCTGCCAGAGGGTGTTGCTGTGGATGCCCTAGCCAGCGTGGACTGTGCTGCATCTGTGTTTCACTGGGCTTTGTGCAGGGAAGTTGGCCCTGCTTGGTGTGGGGGATGCTTGACTTGTTTGGCTGCACATCGCTGCTTGCCTGCTGCGGCGATGACCGGACTGGCTCTTCAACACCCAACAAGTGCGTCCTGCCCAGAGCAGTTATGTTCTCTGGTGTGTGGTTTTTGGGAAGGACCTGGAGGCAAACAGCTGTGGAGAGCAGGGTGGCAGTGAACTTCCCAAAGAGGCCGTGCTGCCACGCTTGCTCTTTTCCTGCTGGCTGTGAGCAGGCAGCGCTCGGAGGCAGGCGCTACTGCCTGCCACGGGGCCTGCATGCCCTCATCCTGCAGGCAGAGTGTTCAGCAGGGGTCCGTCAGGGGGGTCCGATCCCAGCTTCCGCCTCCCCTCCTGCTTGGAAACCCCCCATGTTGCTGACACCCCCACCTCCACCCCCCCGAGAGGCCACCGTGCCCCACGCCCAGAAACGGCGGCTCTGTGACATCAGCCCCAGGGCCAAGGCCATCAGAGGCAGCGAGACTGCTGCGGGCAGTACGTCAGCGGCTGCGCTGGAGGCAACAAGACCTCGTTCTTGCAGCTGACACGTGCCGCCGGCAGCGATGAAATTGCTCGCCCTCCTCGTCCTGCTGGCCGTGTGCCGGCCTGCGCACGGCATGTGGGACAGCTGTGGGTAAGTGGGCCGAGGCTCTGGGAGGGAGCTCGGGCAGCCCTTGACGGGCTTCACTGGAGGGGGCCCGCGTGTGCCCTGTGGCCACCCCGCTTCCCAAACCCCTGTGGGAGCCTCAGCTCCTTTCCAGCACCCAGGCTGCTGGCACAACCCGTCCATGGGGCTGAAGCGGACAGAGGGCTGGAGGCACAGCCACGGGGTTCCCTGGCCCTGCCATCCGTGCAGCCCCTCGGGGGGAGGGAAGACGGCTGACCTTCAGCCTCAACAGCAGCACAGCCGTCCAGCAGCACACTCATGAGTTTCTTCTTACAGCGGGACCTGCGGGCTCCGGCCCATGGCAGCTCCCTCCGGCACGTCGCGCGTGGTGGGTGGCACGGGTGCCCAGCCAGGGGCCTGGCCCTGGATCGTCAGCATCCAGAACCCCTGGAAAGTGGGCACGGGCCACGTGTGCGGAGGGTCCCTCATCAGCCCGCAGTGGGTCCTCACAGCAGCCCACTGCTTCGTCGGGGCCAGGTAAGGAGGACCAGGGAAGGGGGCTATCCCCACAGCACCAGCAGGCGCTGTGTCCGCAGCCCCACGAGCTCCTGCCATCCCGGTGCCTTGCAGTACGCCCAGTGCCAGGGCACTGGTGAGCCCAGCTGAGAGACTGCTCCGCAGAAGGCTGGGCTTGCGCCACCGCTTCCTAGCAGCCTCCAGCTCCACGTTCCTGGTGCCCAAGGCGTGCTAGGGCAGTGGCACCCTCCGCAGCGCTGCTTTCCTCCCTGCCTTGGGAAGCAGAAGGCAGGGAACCGCGGGGCTGCTGCAGCACGTGGCTCTGCTCCCTCTCACCTCTCTCTCCATCTGCCTTCCAGGCACGTCACCATGTGGCGCGTGGTGATCGGGGCCACCCACTTGGCTCAGCCGGGCCCTGAGACCCAAGTGCGCAACATTCAGCGGCTGGTGGTTCACGAACACTACCGTAACGGCACAGAGAGGAACGACATCGCCTTGCTGGAACTGGACCAGCCTGTCCAGTGCGGCTACTACGTACAGCTGGCCTGCGTGCCCGACGCCTCGCTGAGAGTGTCAGAGCTGACAAACTGCTACGTCAGCGGGTGGGGTGCCACCATGGCAAGATGTGAGTTCCCAAACAGTGCTCGTGTCCCGAGGGCAAGCTCGGCACGCTGGGGAGGCGGGCTGGGCTTATGGCAGCAGTGGCGGCGAAAGCCAGAGTCGGGCTGTGGGGACGTACGGCCACGGAGAGGGGGGCCCGAGCCGTTAGCCAAGGCGAGACGGAAGGGCAAGCCCGGCACAAGGCCTCTGCAGGGGCAAAGGCGAGCCCTAGGGAAGGGCTTCGCCCACACAGGGGAGGAGAAGTGGGAACAGAAGGGCTGCTGGCTGCTAACTCCTTCCTGTGCTCACAGCTGGAGGATCGACCGCTGTCCTGCAGGAGGCCCAGGTCCCCCTCATCGATGTCAAGCTCTGCAACAGCAGCCGCTGGTACAGAGGGGCCATCCACCCCCACAACGTGTGTGCCGGCTATCCGCAGGGTGGCATCGACACCTGCCAGGTAGGAGCGTGCTCCGCGCCAGCCCCCAGCAGCACAGGCAGCCCTGTCGCCAGCGCCCAAACGTCCCCCGGCGCGTGTTGCGCCTGCCGAGTCGCCCTCCTGCCGCTGGGTCCCCACTGCTGTCGGGGCTCGCCTCCCCTTCCCCGTCTGCAGGCCCTTGCCCAGCACCTCTCTTGTTCCAGAGCCCCATCACTCTGCCCAGAAAGGCCACCCAGTGCTCTTGCCCCAGCCCAGAGCTCCGCATCCCAGTCCTGGCACATCCCCCTTCCACACCTCCAGGATCCACTGGGGCAGAGAGGAGAGCGCCCGACCTTGCAGGCCTGCCAGCCCCTCCCGGACAAGGTCCTGCAGGCTCCAGCACCTGAGCAGAGCCTTTCTGGGCAGTGGGTACAGCTCTGGCAGGTGCTGGGAGAGAGAAGGAGCCAGCCACAGTGCTGCCGGGGCCACCCAACAACACCAGAACCCTCTCTCTCTCCTCCGCTCCGCTGCAGGGGGACAGTGGTGGTCCTCTCGTCTGCCAAGACAAGCATGCTGCCTACTTCTGGCTCGTGGGGGTGACCAGCTGGGGGAAAGGCTGCGCCAGAGCCAAGCGGCCCGGAGTCTACACCTCCACGCAGCACTTCTACGACTGGATCCTGGCACAGATGGGACTGCGCCCAGCAGGAACGGCTGCTCCAACGCCACAGCCAGTCTTCACCTCAACCCCCGTGCAGAGGCCAAGGCCGATCCCAACCCAGTCGGGCAGGTTTAGGCCCTGTCAGTTTCCACGGCAGAAGCTGCTGGAATTCTTTAACCTGCTGCAGGAGCTCCTGCAGGTCCTAAGGGGGATAAAGGCTTGAGCAGCAGGAGGAACAGGAGCCAGTGCAGGCTGCAGGGTAGCACCACCCGTTCCTCCTGGGGCAAAGCCTGCTGAGATCCAAAGGCAGCCGCAGTGCCAGAGGCCTGCTCGGTCCTGCCCACGCTCCTCTCCGGGCACACACTTGCTGCGCTCGACTTAGTTCTTGAAATAAAGTCACCAGTTGTCACAGCTGACCACGCTTCAGTCCAGTTCAGTCTCCTATGCAAGGCAAGGACTTCCACGGCAGGCCCTTGCGGCAGGAGGCTGCGGGCAGACAAGTCGGGCACAAAGGGGAAGCGTCACACCGAAGGGCTGAAACGGTGCCTGGGCAGAGGGGAGGGTGCTGGGAGCCCCCATGGGATGGAGAAGACGGGTCACCAAGGCTCGCAAGAGGACAGGAGACAAAGACGTGCCACCCAGACAGCTGTGGGGGCACGCGTTAAGGCACACAAGCCCATGCTTAGGGCCTGGCTGGGGTGGTATGACCCTGGTTAGATGGCAGGTGCCCACCAAAGCCACTATCACTCTCCCCCTCCTCAGCTGGGCAGGGGAGAGAAAAATAGAACCACAGGTTTGTGGGTTGAGATCAGGACAGGGAGATCACTCGGCATTTACCTTCATGGGCAAAACAGACTTGACATGGGAGAACAAATGTCATTTATTACCAATTAACTCAGAGAGAAGCACTGAGAAATAAAACCAAATCTTAAAACACCTTCCCCCGACCCCTCTCTTCTTTCCGGGGCTTAACTTTGATCCCGATTTCTCTCCCTCCTCCCCGCCAGCGGCACGGGGCAGGAGGGAACAGGGAATGGGGGTTGTGGTCAGTTCATCACTGTTGTTCCTGCTGCTCCTTCCTCCTCAGAGGGAGGACTCCTTACACACTTCCCCTGCTCCAGTGTGGGGTCTTCTCTCACGGCAGACAGTCCTCCATGACTTCTCCAGCGTGAGTCCTTCCCAGGGGCTGCAGTTCTCCATGAACTGCTCCAACGTGGGTCTCCTCCATGGGGTGCAGTCCTTCAGGAACCGACTGCTCCAGCGTGAGCCCCCTCACGGGGTCACCAGCAGCAAACCTGCTCCAGCGTGGGCTTCTCTCTCTCCACGGGCTACAGGTCCTGCTAGGAGCCTGCTCTGGTGCAGGCTTCCCACGGGGTCACAGCCTCCTTCAGGCACCCGCCTACTCCGGCGTGGGGGCCCTCCACGGGGTGTAGGCAGTCCTCTGCTCCACCGCCCATGGGCTGCAGGGGGACAGCCTGCCTCACCGTGGTCTTCACCACAGGCCACAGGGGAATCGCTGCTCCGGTGCCTGCAGCATCTCCTCCCTCTCCTTCTGCACTGACCTTGGTGCCTGCAGGGCTGTTCCTCTCCCATATTCTCACTCCTCTCTCTCGCTGCGATTGCTGCTGCCCAGTAACTTTTTCCTCTCTTAAACACACTCTCCCTGAGGCGCTGCCACCGTCGCTGATGGGCTCGGCCTTGGCCAGCAGTGGGTCCGTCTTGGAGCCAGTGGCACTGGCTGTATCGGACACAGGGGAAGCTTCCAGCAGCTTCTCACAGAAGCCACCCCTGTAACCCCCTCACTACCAAAACCTTGCCCCGCAAACCCAGGACACTGGCGTAAGCCTTAGCTCACGGAACAGACCGTGGGAAACTCCTGAGCGTGGCGAGAGAACTGGGTGCCCGTAGCAAAGCGGGTGAGAAGCTGACGGAGTTACAGTGCCATGAGGAAGAGCTGGATTTCCCGGGTAATTCAGGGGATGGATGGGTGAGGCGGCCACACTGCACAGACGACTGACGGAAGAGTTGGGGTCGTTTTGGGGAGAGGAGTCTGGCAGGGCCAGCAGTAACCAGGAGACTGTAACAGTGATGCCGTGGAAGTCCAAGGGGACGGAGCCAACAGCTCCTGAAACACCAAACCTGTTCACGGATGGGGCAAACCTGGGAGCAAGGGGGAAAAATAACCGGGGGGGTAGGGGCCCTGTTTGGGAGGAGACAAGGGTGGAGCAAGGGCGGGGGGGTCAAGGGAGATGAGGGGGATGTATAAGCCTGGAGAATGGAGGGAAGGGGGGATGGAGGAGCCAGTCCCGCCCAAGCAGACTGCGGGTCGGTTCGCTTGTTTGCTGAGCCCTGCGCCTCATCGCCACAGCGCGTCCTGCCTTCTTTGGGAGACGCTTCCAGACCCTCTGGTGTGCGGCACAAGAGGTGACGCCAGCCTCAGCGTGGGGAGTTTTGTCACCTCACCCCCAGCTGAACAAATCCAAATGTCTCAAAATCAAAACGTACCAAACATTAACCTATCAGGCCAAGAAGTGACTTGGTGTCGTTCTGTGTGTGTGCCAGCAGCCGACCTTGTCACATGCGCCCTTCCCAGGGTTCTGTCTGTTTTTACAGACCTTGAGTGCTCTGACTGACAAGTCAGACTGACGTTGATTTAAGAAAAGCGGTAACTGCAGTTTCCCTTCTTTCCCTATTTCACATGCGGTTCACATTAACTTCTAAAGGCCAAAAAACCAGTGTAAACATTAGGGACCGGTTTTTATTTGTCAGCTTCAGACCTTAAAAATGAGGCTTTGGGCCTTAAAATGAGCATTTGGACCATCAAACAAGGGGTTGGATCCTAAAAATGAGGCTTTGGGCCCTGAATAACATCATTTGGGCTCTGTCATCAGTTTTGGACCTTAAATTTGAGACTTTGGACCCTAGAAATTAGAAGTTGGACCCTAAAGATGCAGGTTTGGAAACTAAAGATGAGGCTTTCTACTCGAAAGAGGGATTAAAACCCTAAAGCTGAGTCACTGGAGCCTAAATGCAGCTATGAGCCCTGAAAGGGAAGGTTTAGACTCTAAAAAGGAGGCTTTTACCCCTAGAAATGAGGCTTTGGAGACTAAAAATGAGGCTTTGGGCACTGAACCAGGGGGTTTGGACTCTCCAGGTGACGCTAAAGATGCCTGGCAGGATCCTCAAAATGAGGCTTTGGAGCCTGAAAGTGAGACTGCAAAGTAAACCTAACCCTTTTGGTCCTAAAAATGAGGCCCCTGGAAGCTGCCGGGGCCGAAGGAGGTCAGAGTCCCTGTGGCCCGCAGTACATCCGGGGCAGGGCTGGAGCTGCCCAACAGAACCGCTCCGCCAAAGCCACCCGCTGTGTCCCCATCACCCAGGCTGCCCCTCACAGCCACCCCCATGGCCACAGCTCTGCCCGATGGTGCAGCGCGGAGGCCCAAGCAGCCGCTCTCCTTCCCGCAGCTGCCTCCCGCGCCCAGAGCAGCTCAAGGCTTCTGCAGCACCAGCAGGGCAAGCGTGGCCAAAGCGGAGCTGCCCCGGCAGAGCTCCTGCGAGCGCAAGCAGCCACCTGTGTCACCCAAGGTGCTGCTGGAGCCCAGCCGCAGCCAGGAGCCTGGGGGCAGTGGGGACAACACCGGGACCCTCAAGAGGGTCTCTTGCGACAGCGGTGCTCCCAGGCCAGCGCAGGGTGCAGTGGGGAAGCTGGCCAAGGTGTCCCAGAAGGCCAAGAGCAGACCTGGCAGCTCCTGCAGCTCTCGGGAAACAGGCTGAGGCACAGACCTCCCTGCTGGCCCCGGCGGCAATCCCGCTGCTCTCAAAACCACCAAGCCGGCAAAACAGAAATCCCGCCTATTGGCCAGCACCATGTCACCGCCACCGGCGAAGAAGCTGGCGCTCTCTGTGTCGTGGCTAAACCCCAGCCAACAGCTGAAATGGACGCAGACACTCGCTCACTCCTCCCCCGTCCCCCTGGGACGGGGAGGAGAATCGAAAAAAAAGTAAAACTTGTCATTGAGGTAAGAACAGTTTAATAAATAAGTAAAATAAAATAAAATCATGACGATAATAATGAAAAAGTTACTCACATTAATAATAGTAACTGTAATTAAATGGAATATAGCAAAGAGAGAGAGAAACAAAACTCAAGAAAAGACAAGTGATGCACAGTGCAGTTGCCCACCACCTGCTGACCAATTCCAGAGCAGTGATCCCCCCTCTTGGCCAAATCCCCCCAGTTTCTCTGCTGACTGTGACGTTCTATGACCCTTTCACCAGTTTGGGTCAGCTGTCCTGGCCGTGTTCCCTCCCAGCTTCTTCTGTGCCTGCTTGCTCAAAGAGCAGGGGAAACAGAAAAATCCTTGACTTAGGATAAGCCCTCGAACTCTCCTGGTTTTGCAGAACACGGTCTGCCAAGGCCACAGCACAGCGGGAGTCTGGCGGTGAGGTTTTTGCTGATGTGACAGTGCTGACGCCAGTGTCTGCCCCACAATATGCAGCCCCTCTCCAGCCATCTGCCTCAGCAGAGAGCAAATCCTGGGGGGAGCAGCTGGCAGCAGAGATGCAGGCTCCCCCAGCTCCTGCCAGGGCTTGGGGACATGCTCCCACCCTCTTCCCACCGTCTCATGAGCACGGCGGTGAGACTGAACTCATCCCTAGGCCGGACCTGACCAACCTCCAGGTTCACTCTAGAGTGGCAGTACCTCAAAATTCTTGGATGGAGCACCTGCTACGTACGTTCACCCATGGGGATTCACTAAATCCAAGCCTACTGGTGAAGCCATTACTCACAGGGGTTGTTCCATGTCGCGGCCATTGCTCGTCTCGGGAACAGAGAGGAAAGGTCTGGATGACAAAAGCTGTCAGGACGCACTCCAGAAACGGAAGACCAGTGCTAGAAGATCCCCATCACCTAATCGCATAGAAATACTTCCGGCTTAATTAAATCATTATTGAAAATACAGCACACAGAATAGCATCCACCAGCAAAACACTTTCAGTCGTAGTTTTAGCTGCTGCAGAGCTGCAGGCTGATGACCTTACATTCACTGTCACAGGACCAAAAAAACCCACAAGTGGCAAACAGGAACTCATACCTACCTAGCTTTATATGTAGAAGAGCTCAGCCTACAGCTCTGGAGGTATAGACCAGCCTAGACTTAGATCCTGAGTCTACCTACTCGATGACCTGTCCACAAAGTCAAATCGTAATTACCTTTGAAAGAGGAGGGAACTGGGAGGGGAAGGGGGAAGAAAAAAAATTTGCTGGGAAGAAAACGGAAGTATAGGCACACAATTAAAAGAGGAAGGAGCCGAGGTATCCTGAAGGCCAGCTCAGCCCAACTCACTTTTGCTGGTGAAAAGCTGTGCAGCTTGGAAGGAAAAAAGCACACTTTGGTGCTGGGATGCACACAAATGCCTGAGTTCAGACACGAAACAGCAGAAAAACCTGGACACGGCTGCTTTTCACTTTCTTCCTATCTGCATGCATCTTTGACTTCTACATTTGCCTGAAGTCCTCCCAGACTTACAGGGATGTGGCCTCTGTCCAGTTCATGTGCTATGAGGAGAAACAGGTTTTGACCATGAAGGAGGCAGCAAATAACTGCGCCTGCAGAAGGAAAGGAGCAGCCACCCCTCAGCTTCGGAGAAGCCCAAAGCTGCCCAGCGCCCCAGCAGCCCCTGGCACCCCGGCCTTTCCTTGGCTCTGAAACCCTGTGGGGCCTGCCAGTGCCGGGGAGCCCCAGGGACAGGAGCCAAGGACGGTGGCCAGCCCTGTGGGGAGAGTGAGGGGGGCTCCGTCCTTTCTTCTGGCCACGGGAGGCTGCCCTAGGCCATGCCAGGACAGGGCGTCCCTCCTCCCCATGGCCCGGGGGAAGGCGAGGCCTGAGGAAGGCCCCGGGCGCTGGGCTCAGCACGGGCAGTGTGACGGGGCAGGGCCTGGCCGATGCCAGCGGCTGCCGTCACACAGCTCCTGCTGCCTGGGGCTGTGGCTGGAGCACAGACAGAGCCGCCTTTTGGGAAAGACTCGACAACCCAGAGCAAGCCCAGGGCAGCTCCGCTCCTGTCCCCCTCCCTCCCTGAGCAGGCCCAGGCCCCCGAGCGGACCGAGGGCGGGCAGAGCTGTGCCCCTTCCCTGCGCTGCCGCGGGCTCCGCTCCAGGGAAATGGCCCTTCCTGAAGGCTGCCTCCGCAGGCCCCACGTCCTGGCTGGCTGAGGAGCTGCTGAGGTGAGGAGAGGCCTGGGGGCGAGAAGGGGCAGAGGCCGAGGGGCCTGAAGAGAAATGGAGGAGAGACAGGCCGGGGGCAGCTGGGGACAGGGACAGGGACAGGACCAGGACTAGGGGTGCTGCAGGAGCAGGTAAATCCCAGCGTGGATGGGCCTGGGGGGAGGGGCCCGGAGACTGCAGGGCCCACAGGCCCCACCAGGGCCCAGTTTACCAGCTTTGGGCCCGTGTGCTCAGCCCCAGGGACAGCCCCACAACCAGGGTCAGAGCGGCTCCTGCTGCTGCCCCCAGGGTCACCAGCCCCCTGCCAGCCCTGAGCCAGCCTGCAGGTGTCTGAGCCGGGGTGAGGTGGAGGAGCCTGGAAAACAATTCATCAATGAGGCAAGGGAAGAAGGTGTAGTGGGTGTGGCACCCGGGGTTCACTGACCCCCTCAGTTTCGTGTCTGGATCAGTGCTGGACTTGGGCATGAACAACTCCAGTTCAGAGCAGGATCCTTGTTACTCATCTGGCTGCCAGGCTGTTTCTGCCCTCTCCTCCCTGCTACAACCTGAGCGCATGAGTACCCTCCTTGCTTCTGCCCTGCTGCTTTGGGACCTCGGGGGTGAAAAGGAGAGAGGGACTCGTGTAGTCACGGGGTCTCTTGGGGTGTCCTGGGTTTGCTTTGCTGCTCACTTCTGTGCTGTTTCCTGGGCTATTCACCGTGTGGGTGCCTAGAGAGGCAAATGAGGCCCTGAACTAGGTTTCCGCTTCAGGGTTTCCTCCTACAATAAAACACGCTTCCATTTTCTCATTGGTAACAGCCTGAAAAATCGACACCGAAGCAGCACTTGCCTCTTGTGACAACAGGTGACAAGAGATGGTTGTGTTCAGTTAATCCTTAGTAGCTTTGGGTGTAGGAAAACAGTAATGTTACTGTGTGGGCACCATGTATGTGGATGTCTGGTTTTCTGCATATTTGTAACTGATCTTGTTTCTTTTAGACATGAAAACCTTGATATGTACTGCCAAGGTCAGAACAAAATGCGCAGAACTGATAAAGCCAGAGGTGCCGATTAAGGAGGGTGTGTAGGTTAGCACTAGTTTTGAATTTTCTCGTTCTAGTTAAAAGCCTTGCCTTAAACGATTGAAACGAGCTGAACCATTGGGTATTTATCATCCTTGCGCAATTCTGTATTGCTTCAGACTTTACCAGCCATACTCATGGACTCTGGGCCTGTCCTGTAGTGAGCTCAGAACAGAAATTCAGGAAAAAAAATGTGTGATTTTCCAAAATTGTTATGAGATGGAAGGCAACCGCTGGCTGCACACAGGTGGGAGTACACAGAAATAGGCAGCGTCACTCAGAATGAGGAAGAGCGGTGTGGGGACAGCCGCAGTGTGACAGTTGTGGTGGCCGTGAGCAGCACAGCACAGGTTTTTCAGGCAGCAAGGCCGGCTGGCAGGGTGGGTGAACAGCTCCTCCCGAGCACGGAGATGGGCATGGGAGAAGCCAGGGCTGTTCCGTCCATGTGTAGCGGGGAACGGTCGGAGGAAGCTGCTCTCAGGGCCTGTGACCAGGAGCTGTCGTCTTGGTACTCCCGGAGGGTGATGGTTCCCAGGGAGCAGAGCTGCCGGGCAGGGACTCCAGCTCGCAGTGTGCCACGGGGTGAAGAACTTCCTCTCCCAGCATGCGCGGGGTTGTTGTAGAAGGGTCTGGGGAGCTCCTGCTGCCGACTGACCGGGTTCAGACTGGACTGGTGTGGGGCTGTGTTTTGGATTTGCGCTGGAAAATGTGTCAATAATAATACAGGGATCTTTTAGTTACGGCTGCTGAGCAGAGCTGTGATGGGTTTGCAGGGCAAGGTTTTGGTAGTGGGGGGCTGCAGGGGTGACTTCCGTGAGAAGCTGCTAGAAGCTTCCCCCGTGGCCAAGGCTGAACCCCTAAGTGACAGCGGTAGCGCCTCGGGGAGAATGTCTTTAAGAGGAGAAAAAGTTGCTGGGCAGCAGCAATTGCAGCGAGAGGGAGGTGTGAGAAGATGTGAGAGAAACTTTTCTGCATCCACCAAGGTCAGTGAAGCAGGAGGGGGAGGAGGTGCTGGGGTGCTCCAGGTGCCCGAGCAGAGATTCCCCCGCAGCCCTTGGTGAAGACCACAGTGAGGCAGGCCATCCCCCCGCAGCGGAATGCAATGACTGCAACAGCACAGGGCCTTTATCAAGAGAGGGTGGTTGACGTTGTCAGTATCTCATTCCTGTGGGGGTGCCACTCCCCCGCCCGCTGCCCAAATGACTGCAGGCGGAGAGAGGCGCTGCCAAGCAAACATCCAACTCTTTAATGGATTGGGAAAGAACGAGGGATCTGGGAGAGGGCTGGGGATGGGGCAGGTGGGGTCAGGTCTCCTATTCCAGATCGTCTCTGCACGTGGGTGGGGGGCAGATTGGTGCAGGACCCGTGTGGCGTGAGTAGCCGTACTTGTCGGATATCTCCATGTCGATGCGCCTCTGCAGAAAGAACTGCGCCCGGCCCTGTGCCATCTGCAGGGCCGCCCGCTCCCGCTCCTCCTGGGCCAGCTCCCGCTCGGGCTGCTGCTCAGGTGTGAGGGGCACCGACGCCTCCTGCTCCTCCAGCGGGGTGGGCGTAGCCACAAGGGTCCCCCCAGGGACAGTATGGAGCTGCGGGAGGGCGCAGCAGCTGTGGTGGCTTCCGTGGGTTTTGCCCCTCCACGGGTGACAGGCGCGGCCAGCTGGGCTGCATGTGTTTGGCAGCCTCCCGGGTGCGCTCCTTGCCACTCGATGCCACCACTGGTGCCGTCTCCTTCTTGCCATCAGCTGGGGGCTTGGAGGCAGCTGGCCGCATGCTGGGGCATCTTGGGGCCACCAGAAGGGGCTGGGGGACCCGGGGGGCCACCTGGGGGCTGGTCTGGGGCTCCAGACGGCGCAGTTGACGCTCCACCCCCACCGGTTTCACTCTTTGCCCCAGTGGGTGGAAAATCCGGATGGCGTCCATCAAGCGCGCCTTCAGCTCAGTGCGGGGCGTCCTCGGCTCCCCCGGAGCTTTCTCCTTCTTGATCAGCGGTGGGTGAGAAGGGCATGGGGCGCTTTGTCCCCAGGTGTCCCCAGGGCTTTTGGGTCGCTTGGGCCCCAAGGTGGGCACAGTGGTGTCCTCAGATGCCCTGTGCTTGATGCCACCCGCTTGTCGCCTGCTGCTGCCCGCCTGCTGCTTGCTGCTGCCCACTGCCGCGCCGCCCCTGCCTGGCTGCCCCTCGCATAGGGCTTTGGACTCTTTGTCCACCTGGCACGTCACCGCCTTCTTCTTCTTCTTCTTGGGTGGGTCGTCGTCCTGCGGGGAGCTCTCTTGCGTCTCGGACGTGTCGGCCGGTGCAGGGCGCTTGGCCTGCTTGCCGCCTGCCTCTCCCGCTCTGGGCAGTGCCTGGCCGGAGACGACAGCCGGCATCAGCGGCAAGCGGCTCACAACCTCCTGGGGCTGCCGCTGCGGCACCTTCTCCAGCTGCTGGGCCGTGCAGAGCGGATCACGCTGGGGGGCTGCTGTGGGGCTGGTCAGCAGCGGGAAGCACAGGGAGCTCAGCCAGGGACTCTCCAGGGGACACTCCAGAGGGTTCTTCTGGGGACTCCCCACAGGACAGTCATCTGCAGTCTTGGGAGAAGTCTCCAGAGCGCTCTCCTTGAAAGCTTCCAGGGGACTCAGCGGCAGGCAGGTGGGGAGGTCTGCCACCACCCTGTTCCGCTTCCCCTTGGGGTCCTGCAAGGGGCTGGCCGGCACCCCCCAGAAGGGGTCGGTGTCCCCCAGCATCACCTCTGCCAGGCTCTCCTTGCAGCAGCTGCCCTCCACCACGTACTCAGAGAGGTCGGGGAGCTCCTGGAGGAAGGCGGTCCAGCCAGGGCTGTCAGAGATGTCGGAGGCAGTGTCAAGCCAGGCCAGCATTTGGTTGTCGGTGGTGTCCTCTGCCTGCTCAGGAAAGGCCATGGAGAAGGCGGATGGCCACTGCTGGGGCAGATGCACGGGCTTCCCTGGAGCTGGCCCTGCAGCTGAGAAACTCCAGGCGCCTCCTCCAGCCTCCAGGCTTCCTCCCTCCAAGCAATTCCAGGGGCTCCTCCTGGGCTTCCTCTGAGATGTCTTGGGGCTGCCCCGAGCCAGCTCTGTCCCGAGGGCGAAGCTGGGCAGTCTGGCAGCAGGACACGGGGGGGACGCTCCTTTTATCCTGCCCCGCAGCATTGTGACTGCTGCGTTGCCGGGTGTGGGCACTGTGACATGGGCCCCCCCTGCGCAGCCCCGCCTGCCGCAGCCCTGCCCGCCGCCCCTCTGCCCAGCATCCTTCGGAGGAAGGCCTTTGGGGGGCTGGCCCCAAGGCAGCCCCGTGTGCCCAGGAGGCCCAGGGGGCTCTCCCTGCCCTTGGTGGCCATGCGCTGGGCACAGCTGCTGGGCGGCCCCGACGCCTCCTCCGCCCCTCGGCTCCCAGGGACAAAGCCAGTGCTGCTGCTCTTCTCTCCGGCCGGGGCAGAAACCCACCGTGTGGCCCAGTGACCCCCCTACCCGCCGTGCCCTCTCTGCGCCAGAGCCAGCGGCCATGAGGCTGTGCAGTGGGGAGGACGGGGGACTTGATCTGGGGGAGACAAACCCTTGCCCAGAGGCGCAGCAAGGCTGGTTTCGGCAGCCGCAGCCCGAGCGGAACCGGAGCCAGAGGCTGGGCTGGACGGTGCCAACGGAGCGCCATGGAAACAGCAGAGGCTTTGGAAAAGGAGGGAGCGGGGGTTACCCTGGGGTGGTGGAGATGTTGCTCCTTTTCAGGCCCAGAACACCGGGGTCCGTGCCCAAAGCACGGCGAGGCAAATGGCGACGCTTCCCAACTGTAAAGGCAGCCCCTGGCTGCTGGGGCTGTCACATCCCCTTTTCCCCATGAAACCAAGTTGCGCAGGCAGCCATCTTTATGGGGTGAAAAACATGTTCAGCTGCAGAGCTCATTTGTGACTGTAACCTTTCCGAGATTTTTTTTTCAATTCCTAAAAGAAACTGTGAAAAACAATCTTCTGGCACACGTGTTGCCAATCGGCAGTGGGTAAGAAAAACTCCTCTACACACAGTGAGATCAGTAGAGACGTCCTTTATTAACAATGCGCACCGGGGACATGGGATCCTTCCCCAAGATGTCCGCCTGCACGTTGCAGTCAACAAATATTTATACATTAAATTCATACAGATTCAGTCTATACAATGCATATTCAATTTCATCCTCTCGATGATTGGTTCTTCTTCTCTCGCTTCTGATGCAAATTAGCACGCAGCCTCTGTCGTAGTCTTCTGTTGTTCCCTTGTGAGTAGGGGGTATAATTTGGGTAGGTGGTCCATGAGTCGGAGGTCTCAACCACTCCTCAAATTGACCGTGTTTGGTCAAGGAACATGTCCTTGGCTCGTAGGCTCTTGGCTTGTACCTCCTTTGGTCACGATTCAAAGATTGGAGCTCCCACCCACCACCCCTGGGCAGCGGGAACCATCATAAATCCTGTCTAGCAGACACCTTGGACTGCAACACATTATCCTTGTTTCTAACCACTAACAGATCATTGGTTAATAAACACCTTAGGTCAGGGACTTTATGCTAGCAGCATTGGCAATACAAATTTTATTTTACATTTGATCATTTATTCCATTTGAGACTTATTTTCCCAAAATAATCATTAGTCTCTCCTACTAATATCCACTAATTCGGATTCTTGATATTCAAATCAAGACGGGAAAAGTAAGGGGATTTCCAAGCAGTATCACTGGTGCACGGCAGGTTTCAAGTTTCTCTGGTTTTTAAACTGTAACCACCTGGTGAGGTTTCTGTGGTTACGAGGCTCAAAACACACACTTCTAACATCCTAAATCTGGGGATTTCTGCAGCACCATCAGCTGTGCTCTCCTGCAGGGCACTCTCAGGACCATCACACCTGGAGTGAGAACAGGACCTGCTCCAAGTTCAGTTTGTGCCAACTCTGCAAAACAAGCTGCGTGACCCGCTGAGGGGATACAGGGGACATGCAGAGGGGGGTATGGGGGCTAATGTTTGAATGTGCTGTCCACTCGTCACTCATAGCCAGGAGGATGAGGGACGAGGCTACTGCCTGTCTACACGTGGGAGAAGATGCTTACCTAATATTGTTGATTCATTAATTGATTTATAAAATTTCTTGAGTTTATTTTGATTCTTGTAGCTTCTGCACGGGTGTGTTTCTGGAGGTCTAAATACTTGGACTCAGTGCCTGTGAACTGGATGTGGTGAAATCTGGTATTTTCAGATCTGATGGCTGAGTTTCCTGGATTTCTGGATGGGAGTTCAAGTTGACTGTGTTTATCCTTGTGGAGGAGGGGTTGCTTGGGTTTTTGGAAAGGCATGGTGCTGGCTGTTTTTATTCCTAGCAGCCTCTGTCTGATAGGGGGCCAGATAGAAAATATACTTTATACCTGAACATATATTAATAGGGAGCTATATAGAAAATGCTAAAACTATTGAAACTTGCTTTCTCTAGAACTAACACGCATGTAAGTAAACAATTAATCACTAACGCCTGCAAGCCGCCTGAGGAGGAGGCCGGAATGCTTGAGAAAGAAGCTGATAAGGGAAAACAGAAAAGACAGAAACAAGGACCTAATTCATGGCTCAAAGGCGTCAAAGGCAGGAGGAGCTAAGGGCTAAGGAGGGCTCGCTAACATCCATCTCTAACCAAGAACAAAGAGGAGATAGCCAGGTGTGCACACAAGGACAGACCAGGCTGAAACCGGTCTGGGACTGCAAGCTCAGCCAAATTAGAGATTCCAGGGGAGAGGTGAGGAGTACACAGCGAGGAAGACCTACGGCCTTCATCCCTGAAGACCCCTGCCCAGGACCACCAGGAGGAACTGTGCAAGGGCACCGAGGAGGAGCCCAAGGTGGAGATTATGGAAATGGAGTGACCAGAAGGAACTGCCTTTTCAGGGACAGATCATGAGTATGTACAGGCGTTTTGAAATAGGTGATGTTTTAACTGTATAAATCCTGGACAAGCGGCCACGGTGGGTATGCCCGTGTGTGGTGGAGCGATCCCCCGTGCATCTGCGCGCAATAAACACACCTCCTGTGTAACCTTGCAGGTTGTAAAGTCTTTTCCGCATGTCAGTTTGGCGAGCCAGGCAGGAGACTCTCTGCTCGACTGCGGGATCGACTGGGGAGCGGACGCCCCTGGGTGCGCCCCGAGCACTTTCCTCAGAGGAGCCTCCGCTGCCAGCCGCTCACCGCGGGAGCAGACACCAACCTCCTGAAGCCGCGGGTCAAATGGTACGTTTTGGGAGAGGGGCCTGTAAGTCGTACGCGTGGCAGGGGCAGCTGGTAAATCGCGCAGAGACGTCTGGCGTGCAGCAGGGGAGGAGGGTACCCTGCATGGTAACAGGGAGATTTGCTGACTGACAGAACAGCCGCTAGTGATCTTGGGGGTAGATTGAGCAAATCCGGGGTTGCCGCTGCATCCCAACATTGGGAGCCAGGACGGACCTGCTAATGACTGGTACATAAGAAGCAGGAGAAGGGTAAGCGGGCCTCTCACGATCATGTCATCTTTCCAATATTTGCAGCTGCTTAGAAGGGTGTTCACTGGGAAGATAAATAAATTTAAAGCCCACAATCTTGCCAGGGGATATTGGTTATGACTCTTATCCAGGGACGTCGGTTCGTCCGTGCCCTGGATGAGTAGGTGGACTCCATCACCTAGCAACAAAAGGGGAAATAATTGTATGATATGCCCAGGCATTGACATAATTTGTTAAAGGATATATGTTTAACCTGATTTGTGAATGTCATGAAAACTTTGTATGATTATAATTCCTGTTTTTACTATCAAACTGTCCGGACATTCTGAGTGTATGAGTGAGTGAGACGTACCCTCAGTACGAAGCGAGTGAAAAGCTCTATCCGTGGGTCCGACCTCGGGCAACTGAGGCGGCTGGAGGAAAGCAAAGTGGGTGTAATAACTTGAAGTGTGAAAAAGGAGTGCCGTGCCCATCCTTGATACGTCTGTGTGATACGTGGATATTGATAAGTAGTAAAGTGAGTATGTGGAAAGTAGAGTTGTGGTAAGCGAAAGGTTCAGGTTTGAAAAAAGGAAAATGGGGGGAGGAAAGAGCAAACTTCATGAAAGATCCCCTTTGGGATGTGTTCTAACACATTGGAAGGATATAGCAGGACAAGGGGGCACAGAAAATAAGAAAAAGTTGATTAAGTATTGCAATCAATGGTGGCCGCTTTATAAGCTGGAAGATGGGGCAAAGTGGCCCAAGGAAGGCGGCACATTAGACTACAACATGCTTTTACAGTTAATGTTGTTTCTGAGGAGAGAAGGGAAATGGGATGGAGTAACATACGCTGATATGTTCTTTGTTCTCCGGGACAACCCTGAGTGGCAAAGGGATTGCAGATTAGCACCCTCACGAGACCCCATGGTTCTCGCATTAGAGAAAGAAAACAAAAAGAACAAAAATAAACTAAAAAGATGCTGTTTGGCTTGTAGCATTGGCCAAAGGTGTACAGAGAAAAGTCAAACTAACCCTGGGTCAGAACAAGATCTAAGTGATCTATTTAGGCCCCCCAGCGGCCGCAGGGGTGAGATGAGGACTTAGAAAGGGTCCGTACCCCTCCACATCCTCCCTCCTCCCCACCAGATAGCCCAATGTCTTCCCGAACCCGGGGAAGGCAGACAACAGAAACAGTTCTCCAAGCTCCTCTCCGGGACACAGTCGGACCGGATGGAGGAACAGTAAGAATTAAAATACCATTTTCCTGTAACGATCTGAAGGAATGGAAAGACGCTGCCTGAAAATATCGCAGTGACCCAGTAGGCGCCACACAAATTCTCCAGTTTCTAATAAGACAGTACAGCCCTGATTGGAATGACATGCAACTGTTATTGGACTGCTTAACCGAAACAGAAAAACAGTTGGTTATAAAAACTGCAGGGGATTTGGCAAAGGAATTTTATGAGACAAAAGAGGGTGATGTTAAAGAACACTTTCCCCTGCAGGACCCAAACTGGGACCCTAATCGATCAGCTGATGTGGAGAGATTACGAGCATATCAAGGATGGGTACTGAAAAGAATTTCAAAAACTATAAATTGAGCAGTGCTATATGCAGTGAAACAAGGTCCCTCTGAATCCCCTTCTGAATTTCTGGATAGACTAAGAGATGCGATGCATCGTTATACATCACTGGACCCTGGGTCAGAAGTGGGAATACAACACCTGATTTCCCTATTTCTAGGACAATCCCAGAGTGATATCAGACATAAATTACAAAAATTACGTCCGATGGATGGTAGAAATTTGGAAGTGTTACTGGAAGAGGCTTGGAGAGTGTTTAGCAACAGAGAGGACAATTATAAGCAGAGTCTAGGCAAATTGGTGGCAGTAGTTAGAGAAGAGAGAGAATGGAAACCTAAACCCAGGATGGGACGCGGACCGACGCCCCTGAGCAGGGATCAATGTGCTATATGTAAAAAGACTGGTCACTGGAAAAGGGAATGTCCGGAGCGACAGCGTCAGGGGAACGTTAGGTGGCGCGATAACCCAAGAAAAACGATCGCACATGTAGAAGAGGACTGACTAGAGGATCCATTGATGACAATGAAATTAGGAGAAAAACAAGAAAAAATGGAGTTTCTAGTTGGTACGGGGGCATCATACTCAGTTTTGAATCAAGCTTTAATGCCTTTAGGAAATGACTATGTCATGGTAAAAGGAGTGACTGGCCAGAGTGAAAAAGCTTAATTTTTGGAACCATTAAAATATAAACTGAGCAAGCAGGTAGGCATCCATAAATTTTTGTATATGCCAAACTCCCCGAATTCCCTGTTGGGAAGGGACCTATTGGAACAGCTGGGGGCCACCATAAAATTCAACATCATTAACTTAGAGACACTCGTAAGTGCAGCGGCAAGTCAAGCACAGAGACGAGCTCCTTGCAGGTAGCGTCTAAGTCAGAGGGCTCACCGCTAAAATGGAGAGAAGATGTTCTCATCTCACCAGAGGAAGGTCTTTCCTCTGTTGGGAACCAGGGAGGTGGAACTGGCCATCTTTGTGCTGCCTATAACGGACACTTTTGGCCTCTGCTCTGTCAACCCTCTGAGCTCCACCAAGGTCTCTGGAGCAGGGAAACCCTTTGGGGACACTATCCTGGGGAGTCACCCATGGAAGGCTTACAGACCTCTTCTTCTCTCAAGCCTTCAACATTATCTGTGTCTATCTGGGCTACCAACAGAGCTTGTAGGAAATGTTTTTATTAATCCTTCCTCCTTCTGCCTCAGTATAGCCAGCACTCAGCTCCCAGCTGCTTAAAATACAGCAGAACTGAGGCTGTAAGCCTTGCCTTAGTCTCTAACATTAAAGCTTGGGCACAAGTGCAAGCTGCTGTGGCTCAGTAACTGGCTGCTGGCCAGCTGTCCACAGCACTCACTTTCCTGCTCTTTTGCAGCTGTTTCCCTGGCTTTCAGAGAAGCGTAATCCTGGAACAGGTTCACAAAATAGATATATGGCTGATTTCTCACAGCTTTGAGCAGGCAGAGGAGAGCAGATGCCATGTTGCAGGAAAAGAGGGTCTCCAGGCCATCAAACAACACGCCTTGGTAGCTCAGCTGTGAACCAAGTCGAAAAGGAGAGAAGGAAAGCTATCAGACGCACTAGGGTCTCAGTGGGGCAGTAAATCCCAAGGTCAAAGGACACCACATTAGGTGGAAAATAGAAGTTCCAGAGAGTTTCTATGGCATTCCATGGCAACTAGAAGTTCCAAAGCTTTCCATTGGATTCCAGGGCAACTAGAAGTTCCAGTGTCTTCCATAGCGTTGCGTGGCAACTTGTAGTTCCAGAGCGTTTCTATGACATTCGATGGCAACTAGAACTTCTGCAGCATTTCATGGCATTCCATAGCAACTAGAAGTTCCAGAGCATTTCTATGGCATTTCATGGCAACTACTATTTGCGATGTGTTTCCATGACATTCCGTTACAATTAGTAGTTCTGGATCGTTCCATTGCATTCCATGGTAAGTAGGTGTTCCAAAGCATTACATGGCATTCTATGTCAATTAGAATTTTGAAAGGGTTTCTGTGGTATTCATCGGCAACTATTGTTTCCGATGTGTTTCTGTGGCATTCCATGGCAACTCGTAGTTCTGCAGTGTTCTATGGCATATCATGGCAACTAGAAGTTCCGGAGAGATCCATTGTATTCCATGGAAACTAGTAGTTCCAGAGTGTTTCTATGGCATTCCATGGCAACTAGGAGTTCCAGTGCGTTTCTATCGCATACCATGGCAATTAGAAGTTCCAGAGCGTTCCATTGCATTCCATGGCAACTAGAAATTCCACAGCGTTCCATACCAACCAAGGGCAAGTAGTAGTTCCAGAGCTTTTTATGGTATTAGGTGGCCACTAGAAGTTCCAGAGAGTTTCTATTGCATTCCATGGCAACTAGTAGTTCCAGAGCGTTTCTATGGCATTCCATGGCAAGTAGAATTTCTACAGCATCCCATTGCATTCTATTGCAACTAGTAGTTCCAGAGCGTTTCATTGGCATTCCATTGCAACTATTATTTGCGAAGTGTTTTCATGACATTCCATTGCAACTAGAAGATCCGCAGCGTTCCATGGCATTCCATGCCAACTATTATTTCCAGAGAATTTCTATGGCATTTTGATGGCAACGAGGAGTTCTGCAGCGTTTCATGGCATTCCATGCCAACTCTTATTTGTGATGTGTTTTCATGGCATTCCATGGTAATTAGTAGTTCCAGTGCGTTTCTATGGCATTTAGAAGTTCTGCAGCGTTCCTTGGCATTTCATCGGAACTCAAATTTCGGGAGGGTTCCATTGCATTCTGTGGTAACTAGAGGTTTCAGAGAGTTTCTATGGAATTCGATGGCAAGTGGTAGTTCCAGAGGGTTTATTTGGCATTCCATAGGAACTAGAAGTACCGGAGCATTCCATGGCATTCCATGGCAACTAGTATTTCCAGAGCTTTTCATAGCATTCCATGGCAAGTAGTAGTTCCAGAGTGTTTCTATGGCATTCCATGGCAACTAGAATTTCTGCAGCAGTCCATGGCATTCCATGGCAACTAAAAGTTCTGCAGCGTTACATGGCATTTCATGGCAACTAGAAGTTCCGGATCATTCCATTCCATTCCATGGCAACTAGGAGTTCCAGAGCATTTCTATGGCATATCACGGCAACTATTACTTGCGATGTGTTTCCATGACATTCCATGGCAACTAGGAGTTCCAGAGCGCTTTTATGGCATTCCATGGCAACTGGTAGTTCCAGAGTGTTTATTTGGCATTCCATAGCAACTAGAAGTACTGGAGCATTCCATAGCATTCCATGTCAACTAGAAGTTCCATAGCGTTCCATAGCATTCCATGGCAAATAGTATTTTCAGGGAGTTACTATGGCATTCGATAGCAACTATTATTTGCCATGTGTTTCCATGAAATCCCATAGCAACTAGGATTTCCAGTGCGTTTCTATCAAACACCATGGCAACTAGAAATTCCAGAGCGTTCCATACCAATCAAGAGCAAGTAGTAGTTCCAGAGTTTATTATGGCATTAGGTGGCCAATAGAAGTTCCAGAGAGTTTCTATGGCATTGCATGGCAACTAGAATTTCCAATGTTTTCCATAGCGTTCCATGGCAATTACTAGTTCTAGAGCATTTCTATGGCATTCCATGGCAACTGTTATTTGCGATATGTTTCCATGGCATTCCATGGGAACTAGTAGACCCAGAGCATTTCTATGGCATTCCATGGCAACTAGAAGTTCTGCAGCGTTCCATGGCATTTCATGGCAACTAGACGTTTCGGAGCGTTCCATTGCATTCCATGGCAACTTGTAGTACCAGAGCGTTTCTATGTCATTCCATGGGAACTAGGATTTCCAGTGCATTTCTATCGCATACTGTGGTGGTTTGGCCCTGGCCAAATGCCAGGTATCCACCAAAGCCACTCTATCACTCTCACCCCCTCAGCTGGACAGGGGAGAGAAAATATAACAACGGGCACTTGGGTCAGATAAAGGCAGTTTAATGAAGCAAAAGCCGGGCGCGGAAGCAAAAGCAAAACAAAAGATCTTATTCTCTACTTCCCATCAGCAGGCAATGTCCAGCCACTTCCTGGGAAGTAGGGCTCCGGTACACGAAGCGGTTGCTCTGGACGACAAACGATAAACGAATGTCCCCCCCTTCTTCCTGTTTTCCCGAGCATATATTGCTGAGCAGATGTCATGTGGTATGGAATATCCCTTTGGACAATCTGAGTCAGCTGTCCTGGCTATATACCCTCCAAGTTTTTACCCACCCTTAGCCTACTGGGAAAATGGTGGGGAAGCAGCCTTGGTGCTATGTGAGCCCGGCTCAGCAGTAGTCAAAACACTGGTGTGTTATCAAGCTACCACTGCACAGCACGGTGAGGGCTGCATCTCAGGCAGACCCATTACACATACCATGGCAACTAGAAGTTCAGGAGCGTTCCATTGCATTCCATGGCACCTAGAAGTTCCATAGCGTTCCATGGCAACTTGTAGTTCCAGAGCGTTTCTATGGCATTCCATGGCAACTAGGATTTCCAGTGCACTTCTATCGCATACCATGGGAACTAGACATTCCGGAGCGTTCCATTACATTCCATGGCAACTAGAAATTATAGAGAGTTTCATACCTATCCCGGGCAAGTAGTAGTTCCAGAGATTTTGATGGTATTAGGTGGCAACTAGAAGTTCCATAGAGTTGCTATGGCATTCCATGGCAAATAGAAGTTCCAGAGCACTCCATAGCGTTTCGTGGCAACTTGTAGTTCAAGAGCATTTCTATGGCATTTTGATGGTAACGAGGAGTTCCCTGGCATTCCATGGCAACTAGAATTGCTCGAGCATTCCATTGCATTCCATGGCAAATAGTAGTTCCATAGCGTTTCTATGGCATTCCATGGCAACTAGCATTTCCAGTGCATTCTTATCGCATACCATGAGAACTAGAAGTTCCGGAGTGTTCCATTGCAGTCCATGGCAACTAGAAATTCCAGAGCGTTCCATACCCATCAAGGGCAAGTAATAGTTCCAGAGGTTTTTATGGTATTAGGTGGCAACTAGAAGTTCCAGAGCGTTTCTACGGCATTCCATGGCAACTAGAAGTTACACAGCGTTCCATTGCATTCCATGGCAACTAGTAGTTCTGGAGATTTTATATGGCATTCCGTGGCACCTAGAATTGTGAGAGGTTTTCTCTGTCATTCATAAGCAACTATTATTTGTGATGTGTTTCAATGGCATTCCATGGCAGTTAGTAATTCCAGAGCGTTTCTATGGCATTCCATGGCAACTAGAATTTCTGCAGCCTTGCATGGCATTCCATGGGAACTCGAAGTTCAAGAGGGTTCCTTTGCATTCCATGGCAACTAGTAGTTCCAGAGGGTTTCTATGTCATTCCATGGCAACTAGGAGTTCCATTGCATTTCTATCACATACCATAGCAACTAGAAGTTTCATAACGTTCCTTTGAATTCCATGGCAACTAAAATTTCCAGACCGTTCCATACCATTCAATGGCAAGTAGTAGTTCCAAAGGTTTTTATGGTATTAGGTTGCAACTAGAAGTTTCAGAGACTTTCTATTGCATTCCATGGCAACTAGAAGTTCCAGTGTCTTCCATAGCGTTGCGTGGCAACTTGTAGTTCCAGAGCGTTTCTATGGCATTCCATTGCTACTATGATTTGTGATGTGTTTCCATGACATTCCATGGCAACTAGGAGTTCCAAAGCATTTCATGGCATTCCATGGCAACAACAATTTCGAGAGCGTTTATGTGGCATTCTTCGGCAACTATTATTTGCAATGTGTTTCAATGGAATTCCATGGCAACTAGGAGTTCTGCAGCGTTCCATGACATTCTATGGCAACTAGTAGTTCCAGAGCGTTTCTATGGCATTCCATGGCAACTCTTATTTGCGATGTTTTTCCAAGACATTCCATTAGAATTAGAAGTTCTAGATCGTTCCTGTGCATTCCATGGTAAGTAGGAGTTAGAGGCATTACATGGCATTACATTGCACCTAGAATTTCTGCAGCATTCCATGGCATTCCATGGGAACTAGTACTTCCAGAGAGTTTCTATGGCATTCCATGGCAACTAGGAGTTCCAGAGTGTTTCTATCACACACCATGGTAACTAGAATTTTTGGACCGTTCCATTCATTCCATGGTAACTAGAAATTCCAGAGCCTTCCATACCATTCAATGACAAGTAGTAGTTCCAGATCTTTCTATGGTATTAGTTGGCAACTAGACGTTCCAGAAAGTTTCCATTGCGTTCCATGGCAACTAGAATTTCCAGTGCCTTCCATAGCGTTCCGTGGCAACTTGTAGCTCCAGAGAGTTTCTATGGCATTCGAGGGCACCTAGTAGTTCCAGAGCGTTTCCATGGCTTTCCATGGCAACTAGAAGTTCTGCAGCATTCCCTGGCATTTCATGAGAACTAGACGTTCCGGAGTGTTCCATTGCATTCCATGGCAACTAGTAGTTCCAGAGCGTTCCTATGGCATACCATGGCAACTAGACTTCCAAGGCTTATCTAACGCATACCATGGTAACTAGAATTCCAGAACATCCCATTCCCTTCCATGACAACTAGAAATTCCAGAGCGCTCCATACCAATCAAGGGCAAGTAGTAGTTACACAGCTTTTTATAGTATTAGGTGGCAACTGGAAGTTCCAGAGCGTTTCTACGGCATTCCATGGCAACTAGAAGTTACACAGCGTTCCATTGCATTCCATGGCAACTAGTAGTTCTGGACATTTTATATGGCATTCCGTGGCAACTAGAAGTTCCAAGTCTTCCATAGCGTTCCGTGGCAACATGTATTTCCAGAGCGTTTCTATGGCATTCCATGGTAACTTGTATTTGCGATGTGTTTCCATGGCATTCCATGGCAACTAGTAGTTCCAGAACCTTTCTATGGCATTCCATGGAAATTAGGAGTTCCAGAGAGTTCCATCGCATTCCATGGCAACTAGTAATTACAGAGAGTTTCCATGACATTCCATGGCAACCAGAAGATCCGCAGCGTTCCGTGGCATTCCATGCCAACTAGTATTTCCAGAGCTTTTCTATGGCGTTTTGATGGCAACGAAGAGTTCCGCAGCGTCCCATGGCATTCCATGGCAACTAACAGTTCTGGACAGTTTATATAGCATTCCAGGGCTTCTAAAAATGCCAGAGGGTTCCGTGGCAAATAGAAGTTCCAGTGTATTCCATAACATTCCATGGCAACTATTAGTTCCAGAGCGGTTTTTTGCACGCCATGGCAACCAGGAGTTCCAGTGCGTTCCATGGAATTCCATGGCAACTAGAAGTTCTGGAGCATTCCATGGCATTCCATGGCAACTAGAAGTTCTGGAGCGTTCCATTGCATTCAATGGCAGCTAGGAGTTCGAGCGCATTTCTATGGCATTCCATGGCAACTAGTAGTTCAGGAGCATTTCTATTGCATACCATGGAATCCAGAAATTCTGGAGATTTCAATTGCATTCCACGGCAACTAGGATTTCCAGAGCATTTCTATCGTATACCATGGGATCTAGAATTTCCAGAGCGTTCCGTTGCATTGCACAGCAACTAGAAATTCCAGACCGTTCTATACCAATCAATGGCAAGCAGTAGTTCCAGAGCTTTTTATGGTATTCCATGGCAACTAGAATTTCCAGAGAGTTTCTATGTCATTTGACGGCAGACAGAAGTTCCAGAGCATTCCATGGCATTCCATGGCAACTAGAAGTTCCAGAGAGTTTCTACGGCATTCCATGGCAACACTTATTTGCGTTGTGTTTCCATGACATTCCATTAGAATTAGAAGTTCTGGATCGTTCCATTGCATTCCATGGTAAGTAGGAGTTACAAAGCATTACATGGCATTCCATGGCAACTACAATTTTGAGAGGGTTTCTGTGGCATTCATCAGCAATTATTATTTTTGATGGGTTTGATGGCATTCCATGGCACCTAGGAGTTCCAGAGAGTTTCTATGGCCTTCCCTGGCAACTAGAATTTCCAGAGCGTTCCATGGCATTCCATGGTAACTAGTAGTTCTGGACAGTTTATATGGCATTCCATGGCATCTAGAAATGCCAGAGGGTTCTGTGGCAAGTAGAAGTTTCAGTGTGTTCCACAGCATTCCATAGCAACTAGTAGTTCCAGAGCGTTTCTATGGCACTCCATGGCAACTAGGAGTTCCAGTGCATTTCGATCGCATACCATGGGAACTAGAACTTCCGGTGCGTTCCATTGCATTCCATGGCAACTAGAAATTCCAGACCATTCCATACCAATCAAGGGCAACTAGTAGTTCCAGAGCTTTTGATGGAATTAGATAGCAACTTGAAGTTCCAGAGAGTTTCTATGGCATTCCATGGCAACTAGAAGTTCCAGAGCATTCCATATTGTTTCGTGGAAACTTGTAGTTCCAGAGTGTTTCTATGGTATTTGATGGCAACTACTAGTTCCAGAGCGTTTCTATGGCACTCCATGGAAACCAGGAGTTCCAGAGCGTTCCATGGCATTCCATGGCAAATAGTAGTTCCAGACATTGCATATCTTTCCATGGAAAATAGTAGTTCCAGAGCGTTTCTATGGCATTCCATGGCAACTAGTAGTTCGAGGGAGTTCCTATGGCATTCCATGTCAGCTCTTATTTGTGATGTGTTTCCATGACATTCCATTAGAAGTAGAAGTTCTGGATCGTTCCATTGCATTCCATGGTAAGTAGGAGTTCCAAAGAATTACATGTCATTCCATGGCAACTACAATTTTGAGAGCGTTTCTGTGTCATTCATCGACAACTATTATTTTCGATGTGCTTCATGGCATTACATGGCAACGAGTAGTTCCAGAGCCTTTCTATGACATTGCATGGTAACTAGAAATTACAGAGCGTTTTTATGGCATTCCACAGCAACTATTTTTTGCCATGTGCTTCCATGATATTCCATGGCAACTAGAAGATCCGCAGCGTTCCGTGCCATTCCATGCCATCTAGTGTTTCCAGAGCATTTCTATGGCATTTTGATGGCAACGAGCTGTTCCGCAGAGTTTCATGGCATTCCATGGCAACTACTAGTTCTAGACAGTTTATATTGCATTCCATGGCTACTAGAAAATCCAGAGGGTTCCATGGCAAGTAGAAGTTCCAGTGTGTTCTATAGCATTCCATTACAACTAGTCGTTCCAGAGGGTTTCTATGGCACTCCATGGCAACCAAGAGTTCCAGAGCGTTCCATGGCATTCCATGGTTACAAGAAGTTCTAGAGCGTTTCTATGGCAATCCATGGCAACTAGTAGTTCCAGAGCATTTCTATGGCATTTTGATGGCAACGAGGAGTTCCGCAGCATTTCACGGCATTCCATGGCATCTAAAAGTTTCAGAGCGTTGCATGGACTTCCATGGAAACTAGTAGTTCCAGAGCGTTTCTATGGCATTCCATGGCAACTAGAAGTTTCGGTGCATTCCGCGGCATTGCATGGCAACTAGTAATTCTGGACAGTTTATATGGCATTCCATGGCTACTAGAAATGCCAGAGGGTTCCGTGGCAAGTAGAAGTTCTAGTGTGTTGCATAGCATTCCTTGGCAACTAGTAGTTCCAGAGCGTTTCTATGGCACTCCATGGCAACCAGGAGCTCCAGAGCGTCCCATGGCATTCCATGGCAACTAGAAGTTCCAGAGCGTTCCATTGATTCCATGGCAAATAGTAGTTCGGAGACTTTCTATGACATTCCATGGCAACTAGGAGTTTCAGTGCACTTCTATCGCATACTATGGGAAGTAGAAGTTTTGGAGCGTTCCATTGCATTCCATGGCAACTAGAAATTCCAGAGCGTTCCATACCAATCCAGGGCAAGCAGTAGTTCCAGAGCTTGTGATGGCATTACGTGGCAACTAGAAGTTCCAGAGAGTTTCTATGGCACTCCATGGAAACCAGGTGTTCCAGAGCGTTCCATGGCATTCCATGGCAACTAGTAATTACAGAGCGTTTCTACTGCATTACATGGCAACTTTTATTTGCGATGTGTTTCCATGACATTCCATGGCAACTAGAAGACCTGCAGAGTTCCTTGACATTCCATGCCAACTAGTGTTTCCAGACCATTTCTATGGCATTTTGATGGCAACGAGGAATTCCACAGCGTTTCTATGGCATTCCATGGCAAATAGTAGTTCTGGAGTGTTCCATTGCATTCCATGGCAACTTGTAGTTCCAGAGCGTTTCTATGGCATTTGATGGAAACTAATAGTTCCAGAGCATTTCTATAGCACTCCATGGCAACCAGGAGTTCCAGAGCGTTCCATGGCATTCCATGGCAACTAGAAGTTCCAGAGCGTTTCTGTGGCATTCCATGGCAACTCTTATTTGCTATGTGTTTCCATGACATTCCATTATAATTAGAAGTTCTGGATCGTTTCATTGCATTCCATGGTAAGTAGGAGTTCCAAAGCATTACATGGCATTCCATGGCAACTGGAATTTTGAGAGTTTTTCTGTGGCATTCATCGACAGCTATTATTTGCGATGTGTTTCATGGCATTCCATGGCAACTAGAAATTCCAGAGCGTTACATACCAATCAAGGATAAGTAGTAGTTCCAGAGCTTTTGATGGTATTAGCTGGCAACTAGAAGTTCCAGAGTGTTTCTATGGTATTCCATCGCAACTAGAAGTTGAGAGCATTCCATAGTGTTTCGTGGCACCTTATAGTTCCAGAGCGTTGCTATGGCATTTGATGGCAACTGGTAGTTCCAGAGCCTTTTTACAGCACTCCATGGCAACCAGGATTTCCAGAGCGTTCCATGGCATTCCATGGCATTCCATGGCAACAGAAGTTCCAGAGCGTTTCTATGGCATTTTGAGTGCAACGAGGATGTCCGAAGCATTCCATGGCATTCCATGGTAAATAGAATTTCTTCAGCATCCCATGGCATTCCATGGCAACTAGTAGTTCCAGGGAGTTTCTATGGCATTCCATGGCAACTCTTATTTGCAATGTGTTTCCATGACATTCCATTAGAATTAGAAGATCTGGATACTTCCATTGCATTCCATGGTAAGTAGGAGTTCCAAAGAATTACATGGCATTCCATGGCAAATAGAATTTTGAGAAAGTTTCTGTGGCATTCATCGGCAACTATTATTTGCGATGTGTTTTCATGGCATTCCGTGGCTACTAGAAGTTCCAGAGCCTTTCTATTGCATTCAATGGCAACTGGTAGTTCCAGAGGGTTTATTTGGCATTCCGTAGCAACTAGAAGTACCGGAGCATTCCATGGCAACTAGAAGTTCCAGAGTGTTCAATGGCCTTCCATGGAAACTAGTAGTTCCAGAGCGTTCCACGGCATTCCATGGCAACTACAAGTTCCAGAGCGTTTTTATGTCTTTTAATGGTAACTAGTAGTTCTGGAGAGTTTATATGGCATTCCATGGCTACTAGAAATTCCAGAGGGTTCCGTGTAAGTAGAAGTTCCAGTGTGTTCCATAGCATTCCATGGCAACTAGTAATTCCAGAGCGTTTCTTTGACACTCAATGGTAACCAGGAGTTCCAGAGCGTTCCATGCTATTCCATTGCAACTAGTAATTCCAGAGCGTTTCTTTCGCACTCCATGGCAACCATGAGTTCCAGAGGGTTCCATGGCATTCCATGGCAACTAGGAGATCCAGAGCATTTCTATGGCATTCCATGGCAATTAGAAGTTCCAGAGCATTCCATGGCATTCCCTGACAACTAATAGTTCTCAACAGTTTATATGGCATTCCATGGCTACTAGAAATTCCAGAGGGTTCGGTGGCAAATAGAAGTTCCAGTGTGTTCCATAGCATTACATGGCAACTAGTCGTTCCAGAGCATTTCTATGGCACTCCATGGCAACCAGGATTTCCAGAGCGTTCCATGGTATTCCACGGCAACTAGAAGTTCCAGAGAGTCTCTATGGCATTCCATGGCAACTATTATTTACGATGTGTTTCCATGACATTCCATGGCAACTAGAAGATCCGCAGCGTTCCATGGCACTCCATGCCATCTAGTATTTCCAGAGCATTTCTATGGCATTTTGATGGCAACGAGGAGTTCCGCGTGGTTCCATGGCATTTAATGGTAACTAGTAGTTCTGGAGAGTTTATATGGCTTTCCATGGCTACTAGAAATTCCAGAGGGTTCCATACCAATCAAAGGCAAGTATTAGTACCAGAGCTTTTTATGGTATTAGGGGGCCACTATAAGTTCCACAGGGTTCTATGGCATTCCATGACAACTATAAGTTCCAGAGCATTCCATTCCATTCCATGGCAACTAGAAGTTCCAGTGTCTTCGACAGCGTTCCGTGGCTATTTAGTAGTTAAACAGCTTTTCTATGGCATTCCATGGCAACTAGAAGTTCCAGAGCGTTTCTGTGGCATATCATGGCAATTATTATTTGCGATGTGTACCCACGACATTCCATGGCAACTAGAAGTTCGAGAGCGTTCCACAGCATTCCTTGGCAACTAGTAGTTCCAGGGAGCTTCTAATGCATTCCATGGCAACTGTTATTTGCGATGTGTTTTCATGACATTCAATGGCAACTAGGAGATTCAGACATTCCATAGCAGTCCATGGCAACTAGTAGTTCCAGGGAGTTTCTATGGCTTTCCATGGCAACCATTATTTGTGATGTGTTTCCATGACATTCCATGGCAACTGGGAGTTCCAGTGTGTTTCTATCGCATACCATGGCAACTAGAAGTTCCAGAGCGTTCCATTGCATTCCATGGCAACTAGAAATTCCAGAGCGTTCCATACCAATCAAGGGCAAGTAGTAGTTCCAGAGCTTTTTATGGTATTATGTGGCAACTAATATTTCCAGAGCATTTCTATGGCATTCCATGGCAACTAGAAGTTCCAGTTCTTTTCTATCACATTACATGGAAACGAGGAGTTCCACAGCCTTCCATGGCATTCCATGGCAACTAACATTTCCATAGCATTCCATAGCATTCCATCGATATTCTTATTTGGGATGTGGATCCATGGCATTCCATGACAACTAGGAGTCTCAGAGCGTTCCACTGCATTCCATGGCAACTAGTAGTTCCAGAGCGTTTTTATGGCATTCCATGGCAACTAGAAGTTCCAGAGCGTTCCATGGCATTCCATGGCAACTAGTATTACAGAGCGTTTCTATGCCATTACATGGCAACTATTTTTTGCGATGTGTTTCCATGGCATTCCATGGCAACTAATAGTTCTGGAGAGTCTATATGGCATTCCATGGCTACTAGAAATTCCAGAGGTTTCCGTGGCAAGTAAAAGTTCCAATGTTTTCCATAGCAATCCATGGCAACTAGTAGTTCCAGAGAGTTTCTATAGCACTCCATGGCAACCAGGAGTTCCAGAGCGTTCAATGGCATTCCACGGCAACTAGAAATTCCAGAGTGTTCCATACCAATCAAGGGCAAGTAGTAGTTCCAGAGCTTTTGATGGTATAAGTGGGCAACTAGAAGTTCCAGAGAGTTTATATGGCATTCCATGGCAACTAGAAATTCCAGAGCATTCCATATCGTTTCGTGGCAACCTGTAGTTCCAGAGCGTTTCTATGGCACTCCATGGGAACCAGGAGTTCCAGAGCATTCCATGGCATTCCATGACAACTAGAATTTCCAGAGCGTTCCATAGACTTCCATGGAAACTAGTATTTCCAGAGCGTTCCACGGCGTTCTATGGCAACTAGTAGTTCTGGAGAGTTTTTATGGCATTCCTTGGCTTCTAGAAATGCCAGAGGGTTCCGTGGCAAGTAGAAGTTCCATTGTGTTCCATAGCATTCCATGGCAACTATTAGTTCTAGACAGTTTATATGGCATTCCATGGCTACTAGAAATTCCAGAGGGTTCCGAGGCAAGTAGAAGTTCCAGTGTGTTCCATAGAATTCCATGGTAACTAGTAGTTCCAGAGCGTTTCTATGGTACTCCATGGCAACCAGTATTTCCAGAGCGTTCCATGGCATTCCATGGCAAGTAGAAATTCCAGAGCGTTTCTGTGGCATACCATGGCAACTCTTATTTCCGATGTGTTTCCATAACATTCCGTTAAAATTAGAAGTTCTGGATCGTTCCATTGCATTCCATGGTAAGTAGGAGTTCCAAAACATTACATGGCATTACATGGCAAGTAGAATTTTGAGAGGATTTCTGTGGCATTCATCGGCAACGATTGTTTCTGATGTGTTTCGATGACATTCCATGGCAACTAGAAGTTTTGCAGTGTTCCATGGCATTTCATGGCAAGTAGAAGTTGCGGAGCGTTCCATTGCATTCCATGGCAACGAGGAGTTCCTGAGCATTCCATAGCATTCCATGGCAAGTAGAAGTTTCAGTGCGTTTCTATGGCACTCCATGGCAACCAGGAGTTCCAGAGCGTTCCATGGCATTTCACGGCAACTAGAAGTTCCAGAGCGTTTCTATGGCATTCCATGGCAACTAGAAGTTCCAGTGTCTTCCAGAGCGTTCCGTGGCAATTTCTAGTTTCAGAGCATTTCTATGGCATTCCATGGCAACTGGAATTTCTGCAGCATCCCATGGCATTCCATGGCAACTAGTAGTTCCAGAGCCTTTCTATGGCATTCCATGGCAACTAGTAATTACAGAGCGTTTCTACTGCATTACATGGCAACTTTTATTTGCGATGTGTTTCCATGACATTCCATAGCAACTACAAGATCTGTAGCGTTCCGTGGCATCCCATGCCAACCAGTATTTCCAGAGCATTTCTATGGCATTTTCATGGTAAAGAAATGTTCTGCAGCGTTTCATGGCATTCCTTGGCAACTAAAAGTTCCAGAGCGTTGCATAGCTTCCCATGGAAACTAGTAGTTCCAGAGCGTTTCTATGGCATTCCATGGCAACTAGTAATTACAGAGCGTTTCTACTGCATTACATGGCAACTTTTATTTGCGATGTGTTTCCATGACATTCCATGGCAACTAGAAGACCTGCAGAGTTCCTTGACATTCCATGCCAACTAGTGTTTCCAGACCATTTCTATGGCATTTTGATGGCAACAAGGAATTCCACAGCGTTTCTATGGCATTCCATGGCAAATAGTAGTTCTGGAGTGTTCCATTGCATTCCATGGCAACTTGTAGTTCCAGAGCATTTCTATGGCATTCCATGGCAACTAGAAGTTCAGAGCATTCCATAGTGTTTCATGGCAACTTGTAATTCCAGAGCGTTACTATGGCATTGGATGGAAACTAATAGTTCCAGAGCATTTCTATAGCACTCCATGGCAACCAGGAGTTCCAGAGCGTTCCATGGCATTCCATGGCAACTAGAGGTTCCAGAGCGTTTCTATGGCATTCCATGTCAACTCTTATTTGCAATGTGTTTCCATGACATTCCATTAGAATTAGAAGCTCTGGATCGTTCCATTCCATTCCATGGTAAGTAGGAGTTCCAAAGCATTACATGGCATTCCATGGCACCTAGAATTTTGAGAGGGTTTCTGTGGCATTCATCAGCAACTATTATTTGCGATGTGTTTCATGGCACTCCATGGCAACTAGTAGTTCCAGAGACTTTCTATGACATTCAATGGCAACTAGTAGTTACAGAACGTTTCTACGGTATTACATGGTAACTATTATTTGCGATGTGTTTCCATTACATTCCAAGGCATTTAGAAGATCCGCAGCGTTCCATGGCATTCCATGCCAACTAGTGTTTACAGACCATTTCTATGGAATTTTTATGGTAACGAGGAGTTCCGCAGCGTTTCATGGCATTCTATGGCAACGAGAATTTCCAGAGCGTTCCATAGTCTTCCATTGAAACTAGTAGTTCTGGACAGTTTATATGGCATTCCATGGCTTCTAGAAATGCCAGAGGGTTCCGTGGCAAGTAGAAGTTCCAGTGTGTTCCATGCATTCCATGGCAACTAGTAGTTCCAGAGCATTTCTATGGCACTCCATGGCACCTCTTATTTGCGATGTGTTTCCATGACATTCCATGGCAACTAGTAGTTCCAGGGAGTTTCTATGGCATTCCATGGCAACTAGGAGTTCCAGTGCATTTCTATTGCATACCATGGCAACTAGAAGTTCCGGAGCGTTCCATTGAGTTCCATGGCAACTAGAAATTCCAAGCGTTCCATTCCATTGAATGGCAAGTAGTAGTTCCAGAGGTTTTTATGGTATTAGGTGGCAATTTGAAGTTCCAGAAATTTTCGATTGCATTCCATATCAACTAGAAGTTCCAGAGCGTTCATAGCCATTCCATGGCAACTAGTAGTTCCAGAGCGTTTCTATGGCATTCCATGGAACTAGAATTTCTGCAGCATTTCATGGCATTCCATGGCAACTAGTAGTTCCAGGGAGTTTCTATGGCATTCCATGGCAACTCTTATTTGCAATGTGTTTCCGTGACTTTCCATTAGAATTAGAAGTTCTGGATCGTTCCATTGTATTCCATGGTAAGTAGAATTTCAAAAGCATTACATGGCATTCCATGACAACTACAATTTTGAGAGGGTTTCTGTGGCATTCATCGGCAACTATTATTTGTGATGTGTTTCCATAGCCATTCCATGGCAACTAGTAGTTCCAGAGCCTTTCTATGGCATTCCATGGTAACTAGGAGTTCCGGAGCGTTCCACAGCATTCCATGGCAACTAGTAATTAAGGGGCGTTTCAGTGGCATTCCATGACAATTAGAAGTTCCAGAGCGTTCCATGGCATTCCATGGCAACTAGTATTTTCAGAGGGTTTATTTGGCATTCAATAGGTACTAGAATTTGCAGAGTGTTCCATGGCATTCCATGTCAACTAGTATATCTAGAGCGTTTCTATGGCATTCCATGGGAACTAATAGTTTCAGAGGGTTTATTTGGCATTCCATGGCAACTAAAAGTTCAAGAGCATTCCATGCCATTCCATATCAACCAGTAGTGCCAAAGCGTTTCTATGGCACTACCTGGAAACTAGTAGTTCCAAAGTGTTTTTATGGCATTCCGTGGAAACTAGGACTTCCAGAGCGTTCCATGGCATTCCATGACAACTAGTAGTTCCAGAGCGTTTCTATGGCATTCCATGGCAACTAGAAGTTCCAGAGTGTTCCATGCCATTCCATGGCAACTAGTACTTACAGAGCGTTTCTATGGCATTCCTGGCAAATAGAATTTCCAGAGTGTTTCTACGTCATTCCATTTCAACTATGAGTTCTGGAGGGTTCCATGGTATTTTGTGGCAACTAGAATTTTGAGAGCCTTTCTATGGCGTTTAACAGCAGGTATTGTTTGCGATGTGTTTCCATGACATTCCGTAGCATCTAGAAGTTCTGAAGCGTTCCATGGCATTCCATGGCGACTAGAAGTTCCAGAGCATTTTATAGAATTCCATGGCAACTAGTTGTTCCAGAGCCTTTATTTGGTATTCCATGGCAATTAGAAGTTTTATAGCGTTCGATAGCATTCCATGGCAACTGGTAGTTCCAGAGCATTTCTATGGCAGTTCATGGCAACTAATATTTTCAGAGGGTTTATTTGTCATTCCATGGCAACCAGTATTTCCAGAGCATTTTTATGACATTCCATGGCAACTAATATTTTCAGAGGATTTATCTGGCATTCAATGGCAACTAGTATTTCCAGAGCATTTCTATGGGGTTCCATGGCAACTAGCATTTCCAGAGCGTTTCTATGGCATTCCATGGCAACTAGGAATTCCGCAGTGTCCCATGCATTCCATGGCAACTAGGAGTTCCAGAGCATTCCATGGCATTCCATGGCAACAAGAAGTTGCAGAGCATTCCATGGCATTCCATGGCAACTAGTAGTTCCAGAGCATTTCTATGGCATTCCATGGCAACTATTATTTGCGATGTGTTTCCATGACATTCCATGGCAACTAGAAGATCCGCAGTGTTCCGTGGCATTCCATGCCAACTAGTATTTCCAGAGCATTTCTATGGCATTTTGATGGCAACGAGGAGTTCCGCAGTGTTCCATGGCATTCCACGGCAACTAGAAGTTCCAGAGGATTCCATAGCATTCCATGGACACTAGAAGTTCCAGAGTGTTTCTACGTCATTCTGTGGTAACTAGGAGTTCCGGAGGGTTCCACTGCATTCCATGGCAACTAGAATTTTGAGAGCGTTTCTATGTCATTCAATGCAACTATTATTTGCCATGTGTTTCCATGACTTTCCATGGCAACTAGGAGTTCCTGAGTGTTCCATGTCATTTCTTGGCAACTATTAATTCCAGAGCGTTTTTATGGTATTATATGACAACTAGAAGTTTTGCAGCGTTTTATGGCATTGCATGGCAACTAGAAGTTCCAGTGTGTTCCATAAAATTACATGGTAACTAGTAGTTCCAGAGCGTTTCTATGGCATTCCATGGCAACTATTATTTGAGATGTGTTGCCGTGATATTCCATTTCAACTAAAAGTTCTGCAGCATTTCATGATATTCAATGGCAACTAGAAATTCCATTGTGTTCCATGGCATTCCATGGAAACTAGATATTCCAGAACGTTCCATAGCATTGCATGGTCAGTAGTAGTTCCAATGCGTTTCTATGCCATTCCGTGGCAGCTACTATTTGTGGTGTGTTTCCATGACATTCCATTGCATCTACAAGTTCCACAGCCTTCCACTACATTCCATGGAAACTAGAATTTCCAGAGCGTTCCTGAGCATTCCATGGCAACTAATATTTCCGGAGTGTTTCTATGGCACTACCTCGCAACTAGTACTTCCAGAGCGTTCCATAGCATTCCATGGCAACTAGAAGTTCCAGAGTGTTTCTCCGTCATTCCATGGCTACTAGGAGTTACGGAGGGTTCCATGGCATTTAACTGCAACTAGAACTTTCAGAGCGTTTCTATGGCATTTAACAGCAAGTATTACTTGCGATGTGTTTCCATGACATTCCATAGCCTCTAGAAGTTCAAGAGCATACCATGGCATTGCATGGCAAATAGAAGTTCTGCACCGTTCTATGGAATGCCACGGCAACTATAGTTCCAGTGCGTTTCTAGGGCACTCCATGGCAAATAGGATTTCCAGAGCGTTCCATGGCATTCCATGGCACCTACAATTTTGAGAGCGTTTCCATGGTAAACAACAGCAACTATTATTTGCGACATGTTTCCATGGCAGTTACACTGTCAACCGAGCTTCATTTCTTAGTGGGAAGACTGGAGAACCAGTGGACCACGACTGCCTCGAGACGATTGAGGCCACGTACTCTAGCCGCATCGACCTCAAAGATGCCCCCATGGATGGGGTAGAGCACTGCTTCACAGATATGAGCAGCTATGTTCTGGGCAGAAAACGACATTCCGGGTACGCCATCACCACTGCTGAAAAGGTAATAGAATCTGGACCACTACCGGCTGACACCTCAGCGCAAAAGGCCGAGATCATAGCCCTCACTCGGGCCCTGGAGAGGGCCGAAGGAAAGGCTGTGAATATTTGGACTGATTCTAAATACATCTTTGGAGTGGTAGATGCCCACGGAGCAATTTAGAAGGAGCGAGGACTGTTGAACTCCCAAGGAAAGACTATCAAGCACGTGAAGGAAATTTTAAGACTTTTAAATGCAGTCCAACTTCCTGAAAAGGTGGCGATTATGCACATCAGGGCACACCAGAAAGTGAGCACTGAATTGGAAAGAGGAAACGAACTGGCGGACAGAGAGGCAAAACAGGCAGCTAAAGAAATGGTAAAGGTGGGGAGGGAGCACTAGTCCCAGATGGACAGATAACCCTAGAAGGTAAGCCAGAATACACTAAGGAGGATCAAAAGTTAATCACAGATTTGGAAGGAACATCCAATGAGGATGGGTGGGCCGTAACATCACATGGGAAACTCATAGTCCCCTCTTATATGGTTTGGCCATTGGTCCGGGAGGAACACAAGAAGGGACACTGGGGGGCGGAGGCATTACACAAATACCTTATCAGACACGTGACGGCTCGAAATTTATACACCACTGTCAGACAAGTGACTCAGCAAGGTGACCTTTGCCTCCAGACTAATCCAAAAATTGTCCCCAAACCAGAAATGGGCCAAATTGGGAAAGGGAATTGTCCGGGACAACACTGGCAAATTGATTTTGTGGAACTTCCTAGAAAAGGAGGGTGTAAATACTTGCTTGTACCAACTGATACCTTTTCAGGCTGGCCAGAAGCCTTCCCATGCAGAACAGCTAAAGCTCGAGAGGTGACCAAGGTGTTGCTACAAGAAATCATACCCAGGTTTGGAGTCCCAGCAGTGACGTCCTCAGATAGAGGGCCGCACTTTATCTCCAAAATAGTGCAACAAATAAGCCACCATCTAGGGACAGACTGGCAACTACACACTCCATACTGGCCACAATCCAGTGGCCAGGTGGAGAAAATGAATCACCAGATTAAACAACAGATTGTTACATTAGGACAAGAAACCAATTGGGCCTGGCCACAATCTCTACCCCTAGCAATGCTATGGATACGAACTAGACCCCGAGCTAAGGAAGGACTAAGCCCATTTGAAATTCTATATGGACGACCCTATGCGGTACAAAAGGGAACCTCTTCACAAATTGGTGAAGAACTGATGACTTCCTATATGGTGGCATTAGGGAAACAGCTTTGTAAAACTGGGAAACCGCTGTTTGGAACCCGATGCAGGGGTTTGGATGGGCCAGTGCCTAACATACAGCCTGGAGACTATGTGTGTGTTAAGTTTCTTACAGAGAAAACTTTGGAGCCACAGGGGGAAGGACCATATCAAGTGCTTCTCACCTCTTTCACGGCAATTAGGCTCAGGGAACAAAGTGCCTGGATTCACTACACCTGTGTGAAGAAAGCACCTCCTGGGATTTTTCTAAGCTGTGGGAAAAGCTAACCTCTTGGTTGTCAAATCTAACATGGTTAAAGCAATTGTTTGTCACAATGATAACAATTATCCTTTTGTTTATGGTCCTTTGTATAACAGTCTGATGTAGTTTATGGTGTTTTCAAAAGACAGGGGATTCCTACAATGAATTGAAAAAGAACCAATGACGACGGAAACTTGAGTCTAGTCAGTATTTTAAAAATGTTAGATAGAGGAACATTGTGTTCGGCTGTAGTAAAAGAATTCACTTAACTCAACAGAAAAGGGGGGAAATGATAGGGGGCCATATAGAAAATATATTTTATAACCAAAGATATATCGAAAATATTAATAGGGAGCTACATAGAAAAAGCTAAAACTATTAAAACTTGCTTCCCAGAACTAACATACAGGCAAGTAAGCAATTAGTCACTAACCCCTGCAAATTGCTTGAGAAAGAAGCTGATAAGGGAAACAGAAAGGACAGAAACAAGGACCTAATTCATGGCTCAAAGGCGTCAAAGGCAGGAGGAGCTAAGGGCTAAGGAGGGCTCGCTAACATCCATCTCTAAACAAGAACAAAGAGGAGATAGCCAGGTGTGCACACAAGGACAGACCAGGCCGAAACCGGTCTGGGACTGCAAGCTCAGCCAAATTAGAGCTTCCAGGGGAGAGGTGAGGAGTACACAGCGAGGAAGACCTATGGCCTTCATCCCTGAAGACCCCTGCCCAGAACCACCAGGAGGAACTGTGCAAGCGCCCCGAGGAGGAGCCCGAGGCAGAGATTATAGAAATGGAGTGACCAGAAGGAACTGCCTTTTCAGGGATAGATCACAAATATGTACAGGCGTTTCGAAATAGGTGATGTTTTAACTGTATAAATCCTGGACAAGCGGCCACGGTGGGTATGCCCGTGTGTGGAGGAGCGATCCCCCGTGCATCTGTGCGCAATAAACACACCTACTGTGTAACCTTGCAGGTTGTAGAGTCTTTTCTGCACGTCATGTGTCACTTTCCTTATTATCATTTAAAAAAAACCAAACCCAAACAGGACTTGCTTATTGATGATCATGAAAGGGACTTAGCCCGGCACTGGCTACGAGCTGCCGTTCAGGACTGCCAGGAACTGCCCCCCCCCCAAGCCCCTCCCATCTGTGAGTGAGCGCAGGTCTCACTGCTGCAAGCTGGGGTGCCCCTGGGGTAACAATGCGCAGGCCCAGTGAGGGCAGAGCACGCTTGCCCTGAGGAGGAGCAGGGGGACAAGGGGAAGGAAGCCAGTGCCTTCTGCCAGGCGAGAGCGTGGCATTTCCCAGCACCCACTGCACTGGAGAGCTGGAGCAGACACTGGCAGCAGCACTGAGCTTGTAGGTACTGCAGGAGTTCAGAAGACAGGTCAGCTTCAAAGTGCCCGTGAGGTGAAAGAAGGGTCTGAGCTGAGCTGTGCTGTGCTTCCTCCCCCGTTGCTGAGAAGCTCGGAGCATGAACCTGTCCCCCCGTCTCCCCTGTCCTGGCTCATGAACATAGAAGAGTGGTTGGCAGAGTAGACTTTGGGGGCTGCTAATGCTGCTGCCTCTGAACTCCGAGGGGGAGAGAAAATCAGATGAGGAGGGAAGAAGAATGGCCTGAGGCGAACTGCAGAGGAAGTCAAGCACCAAGTAAACCGACAGCCGCACTCTTAAAGCCAGCCCTCTGCTGTGTTTCACCACGGCAGGGATTCCAACAGCACAACCTTTTACCTTGAAGATTCTTTTTTCTTAGATGACTAAAATAAGGTAATCTACCTCAGCTGTTTGATGGATTTTTCACTGACAGCTGAGGATTTGAAACCCCCCTCTAAACTACAGAGCACTGAACTAATAAACTGCTGCTTGAAAGTGGAAATGGGAAAAAGATTAGAAAAGGCTCCGATCGATTAACACTGTGTTGTAGCGCGGTGCTCGACTGCCTTGAGTCACCCATGCCAAGGTGTGAGGCAATGGATGAAGGTTCACAAAGCCTGAATGCTGCCTACAGCAAGGAATCACAGAACTAATTCAGCTCTTTACAAGGTGCTTGTGCCTGGGGCAGCGACAGCCCCAGCCGAGCGCTCGCTTGGGGGGGGGGGGGGGTGTCAGGAGTTTGGGGAGCACAAGGGGGACCCAGCATCCCCGTGTCCTGGAGGTACCTACAAACCGGACGGAGCAGCCGCTCAGAACGGGGATTTATTCCCACCCCACGCAGCCAGCACTCCACCAGAGTGCAGTACAGCTCGGGGTCAGCTGGGAATATCACACTCCGCGGCTCGGCCCAAGAATGCCCAAGTTTCACCATCGATCCTTTGGGCACGATGACCCCACTCACAGAGGGGGAACCGGCCCACGCCCGGTGCCCCGACCCTGCAACCACTCACCGACGGGCGAGGGCTTGCTCACGGACAGAATCTGCGGGGTCTCCACTCACCCAAGGCCCCCGGGGGGTGAGGGCCCTCAGCCCCGGGCAGCGTCCTCGGGCACGTCCCAGCCCCTGGGAGAGTCCCTGGCCGCAGCCCCGCTGCTCCCCGGAGGCCCGGAGTGGCTCCCAGCACCTCTTGGTTGGGCTCCGGCTGCGCCCCCTCGGCTCGGGCTGGGGTCAGCTCTCATGAGCTGGGGCCAAGTGCCAAAACCGTGAGGTAAACGCCATGATGAGATCTTACCGGCCGAACTCCGATCGTTGTCTTTGGCAAGTCCCTGTCAATGTTGGCTCTTTGCCAGGGCGGGTGCATCTGCCACAACCCACCCATGACCACAGCTGTTACTCAACTGGTTTCCTGGGAGCGGTCGTGCAGCCACCTCTTGCCTCCAGCGTTAAAAGCGAGCGTGACCTCGGGGAGCTTTCGTGCTCGCTGTGGATCATCATTCCTCAATTATCCTTCTGTCCAACACGGACAGAACAGGTTTCAAGGGGGTGCACTCTACCGTTAACAGGTTTCAGTACTGCACGCCTACTCTGGCTTATTACAATACAAATTACAATAATCATAACTGCAGTCACCTAGTAAAATCCAAACATTCCAAAACTTTCCCCGACCCATTAGTCCCTGGTACAGCAACAACTGCCTCCCAGCCTTTTACCACTTTCTTCATTTCGTTGCTCTGATCCCGAGGTGGCATCGACACATCTCGGATGTGGATGCAGCCCTATTCCACACACTCCTTCTCCTTTGGTCACACAGCATTGTGTTCCACTGAGCACCACACTCAGCTGTTGCCCTGGGAATGTTGAAACGCAGGGTAGTGCCATTCCAGTCCCCACTCCACGGTGTCATGAGCAGGTAGGAAGGAATAAGTTCATCGCTCAGGTGAATCCCACTGGCATTTTTGCCACCACATGGTCATCCAGGTCCTGGTTGTCACCATGGCCAGCAGGGACACCAGGGCGATCCACTGTCCCTGTGAGACAACACGGCTGGCCTCAGCTTGGAAACTGGGCTTCAGGGTTAGAAGTCAGGGATTATCCACCGGCACCAATACGGTGGATTTCCCACTCCCATCCAGGGCTTCCCAGGCAAATATGCCTCTGGGTTTTGCCAGGGTCATGGGCACAATGCCGAGGGAGGGCAGCCTCACCATTACAGGTTGGCCCACGTATGTCCACAGTGTCCCTTTTATCATCTGGTACAGGGGCGATGCCCATCAATGGTCCCATAGGACAAAACGCTCAAATTTTGGGGTTTCCATGACGCCCCCAGCGGTTCTTGTCAATAAAGACCGCCTGTGGTGGCTGTACATCCCAGTTACGGTGTCAGACATCGGCACATCTTTCAATCAAACCACGGGTTCATTCGACTGCATGGTCAGCCTGAGTATGAGACCGTGGATGAACACCCACCTGATGCCCTCCCCTCGAGCCCAGTGCTGCACCGCTGTGGCCATAAAGTGTGGCCCATTGTCACTTCGGATGCACTCAGGAGTGGGTAAAATACCGTGCCTTGCCGGGCACGTTCGATTGCGGCAGCGCAGGAGCGAGCTGCAGGGGCCTGATCCACCCCCAGTTCCCGAAACCCCAATGCTGAGAAAATATGTGGATTAGAAGGAGAGATGTTAATGCCATGTGCGGAGGAAAAGGAGAAAAAGGAAAAGAAACATCTGCCTGGATGTTGGGGGGTGACGAACAAGAGGATGGGCAGTTGCGAGTCCCTTCTTCCCCTCCCCCGTGTGACCCCGGTCCAAAGGGGAAGAGAGGCAGGAAAACCCAGACAGAGCAGAAAGGACAGAGAAGAAATGGGGAGTTCGGGGCTGTTTCAAGCGGCACTAGAGGGCACTCAGCACACACCCCCCCCCACACACACACACAGGTGCCGCTGAGCCAGGCTGTCGGGGTGGATGCTGTGGCATTTTTGTTTCTCCCATCCCTGCACCCCCAAATCTGGTTATATTCCTACCTGCACCCCCAAGTCCAGTTAAATCCCCCACCCTGCACCCCTAAATATGGTTAACTCCACAACTTGCACCCCCAAACCAGGGTGTATCTCTCATCCTGCACCCCCACATCCATGGGTGCCTTGGTGCTGGGGGACCACCCAGGCAGGGTGAGACACAAAAGATGACGCGGAGGCCACGGCCTCGCAGGACGCAGCGTTTATTTTTGGCAGGGGAAACTGAGGCACGGGGACGCGGACAGACCTGTGTCCCACCCCCTGCCACCCCAGCCCGGGGGATGCACCTGTGCCTCAGCAGGCAGGGCCACTGCCCCCTTGGGTTAAATAGCTTAAAAAACAAACAACCAAACCAAAACAAGCCCAAACAAAAAAAAAAAAAAAAAAAAAAAAAAAGGAGATTTTAAGGGAAATAAAAGGGTGAGAAGCCCCAGAGCTCAGTGGGGACCAAGGCCGGGGCTCCCAGGAGCCTTGCAGGGGAAACTGAGGCACGCGGCGGTGTCACGGCCAGCACCCCACGGGATGCGGCACCACACCTTCCCTGAGAGTTTGTTTAGTGTTAAACTGGGCAGACCGGAGTCTGCTGGCTGGACCTCCTCAGAATTAGCCCTTGGGGTGGGGTCTGCCCCACGGTCAAGGGGAAACTGAGGCATGGGGTGGGAGGAAAAGTCAGTCCCTCATCCCTGCAAATGGGATCCTACTTTGCTGTCAGCAGGGGAAACTGAGGCACGGACTCATCCTCCACCTCTCCAAGGTGCCTCAAACCAGCTCCCAACTGGAGAAACTGAGGCACAGACCCACTGGTGCTTCCCCCCCAAAACCCCAGCCCTTCTCAGCAGGGGAAACCAAGTCACGGATCCACCTCCCCCTCACCTCCCCGCCCCCTCCCCCAACAACTCCAGCAGCCCCACTTCTCCCAGTCGCGCCTTGGAGTGCTCCCCCCAGCCCCGGCTAGTTTCGGGGCTCGGGTGGGGGTGACCCCTCGCCGCGGAGGGCCGGGCCGGCGGCTGCCACTCGCCGTAACGCCCCCGCCCGCCCCCCGAACACCCCCGGCCCGGCCGCGTTGGGCGGGGGCAGGTTCGGGCCGCGGAGGCGAGCGGAGAGGCGGGGCGGGGGCCGCAGAAGGGGCGGTGCCGGCGGCGGGGGCGGTGGTCGCGGCAGAGGGTCTGGGCAGGGCGGGGCAGGGCCCGCACCGGGCGCTCGGGGGCGGCTTCTTCGCCCCGCGACGGCCCGCGGCCACCTCCGCGCGTGCCAGGCGCCGCCGGAGGGCACCGGCGGGACCGGGGGGGGGCGGGGGGGCTGGTGGTCGCCCCCCCGGGCGCGGTTTCTCCTCCCTCATGAGCGGGGGGCAAGTGCCAAACGGGCTACTGAGCCCTGCGATCAGGCTTTTGCAGCCGAGGCCGGTTGGTGGGGGGTTGGCCGCGCTGGGATGACCTGATCTCCGCCACACTTTGGCAACCCCTGGCCGCTGCCGGGGCTTTTCAGGGCAGGGCCACGAGCCACAGCGGGGGATCGGTGAAACCCCCCACTCGATCGCTCTTCCCTTCCGACCAAAGCTCCGGTCATGCCGCCGTGTGGGGGGCTGCTCCAGGCGCAGTGATTTGCCACAGGACAGTAAAATCATTTTGGATGTTGATGCAACAGGGAGGAGTCGGTGCAGCTCGGCAGTCAGGAGCGCTGACCAGGATGATGCTGGACTCCCAGTTCATGGGGAGCGTGTGAGCAACCACGCTCAGCTCAGTGTGGGCACTTGCATCATTTAAAGGTCAGGCTCGCTGAAACACTTCCCTGAACCGAAGCCGCACTGGGTTGTGCCCTAAAAATCCCCGGGACCGCCCAGCTGCACCAACCCCAGGCGTCTCCACCGGCGCGCCGTTCCTTGCAGGCTGGCCCGCTCCTGCCAGCGCAAGCCCCGATCCCTGCTGGCTCCTCGGGACGAGGCGGGTCACCCCGCTGCCGCCAGCAGCACCTGCCCCAGCAGCGGGGCCGTGTGCCCAAACCTGGTGTTTCCCCGGCCATGGAAGTGCAGCTGGAGTGAGGGCCGAGGGCCAGCGGGGACTGCCAGCGCTCACGACACCCCTCTCGTCCGAAGGGTCTTTGCTGGAGCAGTGCTGAGGGACAGGCTCTACTTAGACCATGCACAAGGTGTATTTATTTTTAATCAACTTCCTTGCTGACAGGTGCACATTTCAGTGAGAAAAGATCATTAAACAGCTTTCTGTACCACGGAAGTCTAACCATGCAAAAGAAAGATTATTCTGTTTTTCCCGGAAGAAAACATAAACTCCGAAAACAAGTCTCAGCACTGAAAGCAAATTATTAATTTAATAGCACTGTAAAACCAGATCACAAAACCACACATGCAAGACATACGATTAGGATGTCTAACTTGGAGCCTCTTTCCCTTGAGAATCAAGACAAAACCGATTTCACAAGAACGGATGGGTTATTTCTGTTACAGCAGCAGTATTTGGACAAGGCAGGTGTTACCATTCTTACAGCTACAAAAGCAGGGCCCTTCAGGCTTGACAGCTCCCCACTACTGTTAAGGCCAGAGGACAAGTTCATAGAAACCTCTAAATTGGGCATTACAAGAATTAAAAACCCTCAGATATGTGATTTTCCCCCTATGCCTAGGCAGAAGAATTAAAGCCCAGACAACGACCATCAGAAACAGCAACCGCATTAAAAAAGACTTCGTGAGGAATTTGTGAAGTAAAATTTTTCATCTTTTTTTTTTTTCTTTTTTCTTTTGGCAGTATACAAAGAGCCAAACCAAACCAAACCCCAACAGACTTATTTTGAGACCTGACTCTAAGATCTTAAAGTAAAATCAATTATTTTTTCCATTCTCTTTTTTTTTCTTCTTTATTTTAATTTTGCAAGCCAAGGCCTGTAACGTTACACGAACAATCCCTTTTCGATGTGACATCACGTGGCTATGTACTTCCCAGACTAATGCTCAGGAGCAACCACAGCTCAAACACCACCCCGGGGTTTTGTTGGGTTGGTTTGTTTTCAAAAACATTTTATATTCCTCTCCGGTAAGAAAACAACAACAACTTGCCTGGGGTCCTGTGATCAAAACCCCCAAAATTCTGCCAGTGACACAGGGCTCGGAGCCAGGTATTCATCTGATGGCTGTTCCTGTCTCTTCCCTCGTCACTCCCTGCAACTGGAAGGAAAGGAGAACACTACTTGTGTTCCTGATCCCTTCACCACTCCTCCCAAGACCCTGAAGTCTCTCTTGATTGCCCTTGGACTTCTGGTTACAACTTCATCGCTGCCTACCTGGAAAATCAATCCCGGATAATGTACAGGGTACTAATGGATAGGCACACCCTAGGCCATCCCCCCCGCCCCCCCCAAATACTTATAGTCACGCGAATTGGTGGGGTGAATTTCTGTTAGGCCATGATGCTGAATTTAAAGCAATCACTTAGACGTAAAATACAACTGTAACAGGCAGAAAATGTTCACCTCACTCTACAATGTTCCAGTAATTTAACCTTTGAAGGACAAGGAAGAGATAAATCACCATTGTTCCACCAAGTGAAAATCCAACGACCTATTTTCTGATGATACAAGGTAAGCACCAGACTGCAGTACTGTAATTCTTAAAGTTACCTTTTCAGGGAAACGGTCAGTATTTCTCTGCCCTCACTGAAGAGGGTATTTCAAGCAAGAGTTCATGCAGACAGCTGCAGTGCACAACCATCTGCATCAACAACTCAGCAGCCTTTTGCCACCTTACCCACTGTTTTCTATCACCTAAAACTGTTAGCTCTCCCGCCCTTTTCACCAGCAGGGCGGGACTGCAACATTTCCTGACTGCAACAGATCCAAGATGTTCACAAAACGTACCTCCTCAGGGGCCACCACAAGGGTGACTCTGACAGGAAAGGGATCTCCTGGACCAGGTAGCGGTGGCAACAGGTACGAAGGCAAACCAGGAACGTCTTCTTCGAGTAGCTCCTAGACCAAGAGAGGTTTTGGTCAGGCATCATGTTTAGTAACAAAATGGAAACTAGCTTTGGGATGATTCCTGGCACAAAGGAGTTATCTGAGAATGTAACCAGCATGTCTTTGATGAAAAAGATATTAATCAACATTTCCAACAAAAACTTAAGCTAAAAGATAACAGAAGAGAACTAGTTAATTAACACTTTTAAAATAGAAAGCATCTATCTTTGAAATGGTCCTAACACACTGACTTGCTAACTTGGCTGCTGTTAATTCAAAAGTGCACTGAATATGGCATTCCCTTTAAAGAGAGAAAATATTTAGAAAGAAAAACAAAGATAACAGCAATTTACCTGCACGGATTAACCCGAATGCCGTGCCCAAGGCTACTGCAGTTTGCCAGAGCAAGCTATCCCTTACGAGAAAGGCAAAGGATAATTTGACTCCTTAGCCGCCAGCATCATCCCATGTTCAAAACAGATCACAGACTTTGCAGGGTACAGATACCCATTGTCTGGGCAGCACAGCACGCTCCGGTCTGTCGTCTTCTAGACCCTCATATTGTACAGGTTCAGCTCTACGTGCCGTGCGCTCACTTGGCTCAGGACAAAATCAACCTTGGCACATTCCATTATGCCTTTAAAGTAAGGATGGATAGCACATAGCTCAGCTGGACCATAGCTCCGGGGTACAGCTCCTGTCCTCTCTCGTACTTTAATGTCATACGTAACAAAAGGCACAATTTCTCTGAAATAATTTATTTTTCACACATCTACTTCTGCCCAAAACAAAAAGTGGAAGCAATCAGATACCGATAACTGCAAAATAAAACAGCTTAAAAACCCCAACAAACCCATCTTGATAAATACCGGTAAAGAAAGGACATCTAACTAGATCACAGACACACACAAAGTGCCAGATTTCTGCCAAACCACCAGGAATATTGTGACGGGCCACCTGACTGCACCTGGCTCTGAAGATTCCTCTGAAATTCCTGCTTGTTCCCAACAGAGCACTGCACATCGCCCAGCCGGGCACCTTGGTCACCTCTCGTGCGCGTCTTTGAAAGAAAAACTGCCCTCGCAGCTCTGCTGTTGTGTTACCAGCCCTTCCTCGCTGCCAGCAGGGTGCTTACTGCCAGATCTGCCACACCGGGGCGTGGACAGCCCAGTTGCAAACACTGACCCTAAAAAGGTGTCCTGCCAAGACCTCTCAAGGAGCTACCCGTTTCAAACGGCTGTCCCTCTGCCTTTCCGCCTTTGTGCCTGTTCTTGAAACACCTGAAAAGGCCTCACATTCCTTAATGCATCTTTGAAGCCACAGCCAAACCCCTGAATGTTTAATAGATAATTCACACATCACCTAACACTGCACACTTAATAAGGCAACACAGGAGCGCTTTTCAGCACGAGGAATTCAATCCAAAGAAAGCAAAGGGCAGGCTGCAGGGCAGCATGTCACCTCGTACCTCCTTCACCACACGCAAAGCTTTGGCCTTGAGCAGCCTACATGAGCCCAGCCAGTAGGCTGAGGCATTAAAGACGTCTTTAGGGTGAGGAAGATCGAAGTGACAGTCCGGCAAGTCTCAGATTCTGTACTTCCCCGACACGGACAGGGTACTGTAGACTTCCCTCTCCTGTTGACAAAAGGGAAGCAGAAAGGGCTTTCTACCCAGGTGTTTGCAGAACGCCTTTCCACTGGACTTGTTGCGAACATCAGCCACAGAACAGGTCTTCTTGGTGTCACAGATGGCGGGACCCACGACCCACACAGCTGGCCTTCAGCATACGGCCACAGTCATGTGACAGCCCCGTCCTTCATCCAGGCCTGGCCTGATAAATTTCTAACAAGGAAACAACAGCTCAGGGGATCGGGCAGGTCTTTCAGTCGTACAGATCACCGGTTCCAGAGGGAATTAACTGCCTGTGTAAAAGTGGGGAACAGGGACAGGAGGAATAAGCCTTCCTGCAAGCCGCAGGGCCCAACCACCTCGCAGTCCCAGGGCTGGGATCTGCAACGCTGCCGGCAGTGCTGCAACACCAACTGCAGCATCTGCTCTCCCTTCCATGGAAGCCCACGTGGAATCAGAGGAGAAGGAACCAGCCCTTCGCACGCTGCTGCTTCTGCCTAAAGGGTTCTCCCTCTGCCTGAGGAGATGCTGGTCCCTCCTAGAACGGCTGGTGGCTGAACAGCTCCTGGTGAGGCTGGAAGCGCTCAGACGACTACAAGTCAGTCCCATCACAAACGGCTGTGCGTCAAGTCTGTTCAGCACGGCCTTGGCTGTCATTCAGAAGGCAGGGGCTCACTGAATGAACGTGCCCAGGGTGTCAACAGCAGTTTGAAGCGCAGCTCTCCTCCGACCCGAGCTGACGGAATGTTCCAAAAGCCAGCATTGCCATTTCCAGGGGCAGATTACAAGGGACCAGGCTGGCCAAGGGCTCGCTCAGATCATGAGCTTAAAACCTGCAGACCTCAAGCACCTCCCTACGGAGGGGCTGACAGGCAGCGCGGTTAAATACAAAAACAGGCCGTAGGAGGAACTGGGGACTTATTTTGGCTCAGACGCTTGGAAAGGGTTTGTCGTCAACTGCTGTAGAAAAAGTAATTCTAGAAATGACGGTTAGTTAAACCTCAGCTCAGAACAAAGAGATTAAAAACTCATCTGTCAAATGAAGCAAGGTCACAGTCCCCCAGGCCTGAATCTAGGAGCACAAGGCAGCACCTGTACCTACGCGTATGCACACGAAGACACGTTTACGTGCACACGTTCACCCAGAACGAGACTCGCTGCCGTGAGCTCACCACGCCCGGGGTTCTGGGGTGCTCTCCAACACCCTACTGCCTGCCAGGGAATCTCCTGGCTAATGACTAAGCTGGGATGGTGCTACGGTAACAAAGACCAGCTCCTGAACTCGCCTGTCAGCTCAGCAGAAGCTCATCTCGCAGACAGGAACACACTCTGAAGCAAGACACCGGTGTAGCGGGCTCTGCATAAGCAGCTCATTACCACTGTTAACAGCACGACAACACTCCCAGAACAGACCACAGTCCTTACCAGGTTACCTACCCGAAAACACGCATGTGAAGCAAGGAAGTAAAGTTACTATAAAATAATAACATGGGTAATGGCTGTACTTTACATAGTAACGGTATCCTTCAGCCAACGCAGCGTAGCAGCTGGCTTGTGAGGATGGAGGGCTGCTGAGCCTCTCTGCAGCTAAACCCAGAGCTGATCGCGGCTGAACATTCTCAGAGCTGCAGGCTTCCCCCTTCTGCTGTTCCCGAGGCTCGGCTCCCGGAACCAGCTCGAGCTCTGGACGCCTTGCCCTTTTCTGGTCCACAAATGAACACCTCCAACACTCATTTTCTTACACATTCTTCTGAACCGCTTATTTCTGGATCGGGTCTGCTTAACGCTACATGCCTTGCGGAGAGCATTCCGGGCTTTCCGAACGCTCCTTGCTTACAACCGCCTTACGCAGCTTGGTGGCTGTTTTCCAAATTTCATTTTTGTTCTAAGGGTACAATCCCATTTCAAGACAGTTTGCAGAAAGTCGCGTGTCACGTGCTGACTTTACCAAAACGCAACAAGAGACTGATTCACCATTGGGGTTTCACCGTTACTCAGTTCTAACGCACGCTGAGAGATTCTTCTAACTGCATCACTGCCATGCACGCCACGATTACATCAGCAGTGACAGCAGCGTCCTCTGAAGGGGAAAATGATCCTCTGTAGCAGAGACGAGCAACTGAGCAGTCTTTTTAATGTCAGAGGGACAGCAGCAAGAGACACACCTACACACACAAAAAAGCTCACCAGCTTTGTTATGTCCTGACCCTCTTCAGCAACACAGAACTTCTGACGTGCCATGAAGGAAGAAAGCGACGTTCCACCAAAACACAGGCTGACGGACAATTTGCCCCACGGGTTATCTGGTAATTCCTACTTAGACAGGACAAAATAAGATTAGAACAGGCACAGTGTGACTGAGGTTTTAGAAACAGCGACCCGGAAGTTCCAACCTGTCAGTCCTACGCGCGCCCCACTCATTCGCCAACAGGACGAAACCCCCAAGGATGGTCGTTAACGTCAGGTAACGACACAAATGGGAACGTGCCTGTCCCTGGAACGGCAGCCCCGACCACTCGGTCCAACACCGAAACACCATCCCACGTTCGCTCACTCAGCGATAAACCCTTCTCTTCCACAATATACCATTAGAAATTAAATTATCTGAAATTGCAGGTTTTCAGACAATACAGATTATCTGTTTCCCTGTAGTGTCATACATTAATTTAAGCATGTCCATACTCGATTACGCCCAATTTTAATAACTTAAAATTGAATTGACAAGAATTTATGCTGTTGGTAGGTAGGTTGCTTGTCAGAACGACAACACAGAATACAAACAGCACCAAAAAGCATTTTTGACCTCTAAAGGACGCATTTCGGCCCTGAAAATTATAACAAAGGTAAAGTCACAGGAGAAAACTTTAGTTTGGGATTTTGATCTTTCTACGCAACACATTTACTGCTGTACTCCTTCACCTATTATTCCTGATGCAAGTTAAAAGGAAATTAAAGCAAGATAACAGAAAGTAAGCCTCATTCCACACCCGTGAATACATTAAGCTACCTGAACATGGATTTCAACCTCCTCATGTGTAAGTAGTTCTTGAAGGCAATCCACTGCACCTTGCTGCCAAAAGCTGCCGATCTGTTGGGTGAAAGCAAGAAATCGCCACACGTTAAGACGCTGACACTAAGCCCCACACCATCCTCAACACAGGGGCATGAAAATAGGCGACTATCATTGAAAAACTTGGTTGAAAACACCCATCACTGGTTTGATTTGTCTACAACAGTTTAAACGTTACCTGCTCTTTGGGACACTAAAACTTTCCATGTGACAAAGCCCACCAGCCAGTTCAGATGTTGAAGTGGCTTAGAAAGAGACGCTGCTTGCCAAGGCTGACCTTTACCCCAGGCATAACAAGGTCTGTGTGCACAATCACCCAAAGCCGAACCCAAAGACACAGAATTACACTCGGAGATAACAGACAACAGGAAACACAGGACACTTTAAAGACTTCTGTGTTTCCCTGCAATATCTGTCTGCGGCCCAACCCACAGGCCGATAAGCCTGTCTGTCTGAATCTATCCGTTGAACTGCTCCCAGCAATAAAAAGGTTTTCTTTAAGAACAAGTTCAAAAGTGACCCAGTCGTTTCAGTAATTCACTTTACTAAATGCACCATTCAAATGGGACTAAGGTGTGATGACACCCGAGAACGTTGTTTACATACCAATTACCGACTAACAAAACCCCTAAACCACTCACTCCCATGAGCTGAGCAGCGGTAACAGAGGGTTTCCCTCACAGCTACCTGCAGAATGACAGAAACGCTTTTGCAGGACCTGAAGACTGACAATTTTCTGGCTATTTTGCATTAAGAAATCCAGGCCCCCCTTCTTCTCGCTGCTACTGCAAAACAAACTACCACTCCTGAGTATCATCCTGCCAACTACCGCAGCGTCCCCTCTCACAAAGATTTAATTCCAAGGACAGCTGCTTCTGAAGCACGGTCACTTCATAAAGTAATCCAGCAGCTCCTGGTAAAAGCCTGCCTTGCTGAAACCATCCTCCAGCTGTTCTCCCCATCCTCGCAGGCAAGAAAACACGCCAGCAACTAGCCTCAACCTTGGTGGGACTCAACAGCGTACCAGTTTGAGTAACTACCAGCTAAAACCTCTTCCAAGTCACTGTTGCTCACCGGTACTGTCTTGTGGAGCTCACAGGGTATGCAAAACGCAGGAACACCAGCATACAGTGCGGCTGGATACAGAAGACACGGAATAACCCTCTCCATGTAACCATGGTCTATGTACTGCACCTATAGGAAAAGAAAAGCTTTCCTGAAATAATTCAGTCAAGTTTACTCAGAGAACGCGTTCATTGACAGCATTCACTTCTCTGGGGGAAAAAATAACGGTCTGCTGAGAGCAGGTGATGTGATGAGGTGGAAATGAAGGAAAGGATTAAAAAACCGCTATGGCAGGTCAGAAGTTCACTTTCCAAACTTGTCTTGCAAGAGACCCCACGTGTTGTGCAATAACCCACAGCAGTTTAGAAGTGAAAGACATAAAGAATGCGTGAACCAGGCTGGAGTCAGACTTGCAAATCTACGTTGAAAGAGCGCAAGCAGACTCAAGAGTTTAGGTAGGATTAACTGCTCATTCGAAAAAGGAGCTCTGTACCTGTGCAGCAGAAAGCATTCAAAACACACAGCCAGCCCCGACTCTCTGGGTGGGGGGAAGCTAAACCCAAGTATTTTCAAAGCGTTCCACACATGGTAACAACAACAGCAAAAGAAGAAAAAACCTGCAAGGGATTACTTACAGGGGATCAAGGGGAGCTTTTTACTTAAGAACATTTATCATCACCAGGAAAACTACGGGAAAGATCGTGACAACTGAGATAGGTACGTAGAATTCATCTTTAACAGAAACGTTAACATCCGGACAGTTACCACACTTTTAAGCAGAATGAGCATCTGGAAAGTCAGGTCAGCTGAATGAAAAAAAGGTGTGATCATAAACTGACGGTAGACGACTGGATTATTTGCCTTTTTTTTTTTTTTTTTTTTTTTAACATACACGTGCGCCTGTTCATACGCACATGCCCCCTGCCCCCATATAATCAAACTTACCTGGAGACAGGCACTGCTGAGTCCTACAACTCTACCTCGATACCACATGGCATCTGGTCCTCTTACAACACAAGCTTCTCCCTTTGCCCAGCAGTAGGGTTGCAGAAGACCAAGGCACTGGAAGTTACTTTGTATGTCAGTCATCAATTGGTTTAGTGCCGTTTCTGGGGGTGGGGGGAGGAATAAAAAAAATCAATTCAAAACAGTCTATAACATAGTAGTGCAAATGATTTCAGTCACCAAACCCCAGCAGATTCAGGTGAAGACCTGTATAAACAGAAACCACACGTGCTGCTCCAAAGAATATTTTCCAACACTGATACAATCTGTATGTTCGACGTCCAGCATATGCAAACACGTTACTGCTCAAAACAAAAAGCAAACTGCATTCTAATTGGGAAGCCATTAGTATTTCTGGACTCTCATCTCAGAGAAGGAGGGTCTGTAAATTTTGCAATCGACACCTTGACAGCACTAGTACAAGAGCCTCTCCATGAGCAATGCAACAGATTGCCAGAGACAGCAGCAGAACACCATGAACCACCACCAAACACACGTCTGGACGACCCTCTGGAAACCGGGAAACTGGGTACTGAGCTCACGCGGAAAGGGGAAAGTCCAGCAGTAGCTGAGAACCAGGCTAACTCCCAAGCATCTTTAGGCCTGCACCTTCCTCAACAGCGGCAAAACGTACCACCAGCTCCGCGTTCCAAAGCCAAGCACTCGCTGCTGCACCCCAGACTGCCCAGAGAAGAGGTGAGTAACCCGCCTGTCGAAGCGCTTGGGCCTCCTGGATTTCTGGGGCGGACGGAAGGAGGGGAGAGCCCGTTGGGGTGGGTGTCAGGGCACGGCAACTCCTCCGGGGATCAGGGTTTCCTCTGCCAGGGAGCTGCCGGAGCTCTCCCCACCGCTGCAGCGCAGGGGGTGCACGGGCATGCACCCCTCGCCCCCCCTGCCAAAGGCCTCATCGCCTCCCAACAGCAATCCTCCCCAGCAGGAACCTTCCAGAGCCGGGCTCTGGCACAGGACGCGCACACCAGCACACAGAGCTGCCATGTTCCGGTGCACCCAAGCCAGCAGATTCACAGGCACAAACGTATTTTCTTCTCTGGAACCTTACCGGAGGATTTGGGTATTATATAAATAGTTCCATCGCATCCAACGCAACTCACTACAGCTTGAAAAGTCTTCGCTTCAGGTATAAAGGGGGGTTTATAGATTTCACCCATTCCTGAACGACGCTGTGACACACGTGTTTTACACGACTGTTCTTCACTCTCTGAAACAGCGATGTGGTCCTCCAGAGCAGCGCTGGTTTTCACACGTGCCGTTTCTGAACCGCAGCCGTCCAGTCGTGTGTTCCCTTGCTCTAAATGTACTTTAAGATGTTCCTTGGAGACTGAGCGAGCCACACCAGCTTTATGAGTTCTAGCAGATTCAATCAAAGCATATCAACACATTAACTGGCAAAGAACTTGAAAAGTGCAAAAGAACAAAATAACAGAAGTCAAAACCCAAACACACCAAGATGGCAAATGCTTGTTAAAATACTGCCCAACATCTCATCTACCAACTGAGAGAACTGAAACGTGCACTGGGTACAACTACGAACGTTATAATCCAAGTAGTTCACTGCAGATGGAGTTCAGCTGCCACATGTGCTGTAGAGGACAGTGCAAACTTCTGGTTTACTCATTAGCTTATCACGATGCGAATATGAGAGTCAGAAAGAACATAAAAAGGAAAGTATCCAAACCTCCTGTTTTGAAAAGCCAAACCCTTTTTAACAAGCTGCTCTGCAATATCAATCAATTCTCCTGTTTCATCTTTGCAAAGAATTTTCACAGGCAATGCACCAGCCACATCCCTTTCCTGGAGAAAATGAGAGAGATCGACAACATATTACACTGTGCAGCTCCGCTAACTACCGGCGTTTTCCATTGTACTGGTACTGGCCGCCAGTCAGACGTCGTTGAACAACTGGTGCCCACATCAGAAGACAAAAACCATTTGATCTGTGTCACAGTTCCCATCGTTTTACCACCTGTTCTAAACAGGTCATTTAAAAAAAAAAAACCAAATCACAGCACAAACCCTTGCTTAGTCCCTCAGCTCTGTCACTTGCATGAGCTGCCAAACACCAGTTTTCCTCCAGCAGGAGCTTTAAGCCCACTTGTAACCACCTGTGCTCACCAGTGCTGTCACTTCCAGACACACTGTAAAGCCTCGCTGGCAGCTGCCAACGGACACTGAATCCATCAACCCCCACAATAATTCCGTTTTCTTTTACCGGTGCAAGCACTCAGTGACTAACGATGCTCGTACAGCATCGGACTCGTTCTTTCCATTTCCGAGCAAACTTGAAAGCTAATAGAGTGGCTGCTGAGACTGTTCTCCTCAAGAACGTGAGCATCTTGCTCACCTGTCCATAAAAGCTGTCAGCATCCAGTGATCCCAAAGATGTAAATATTATTCTTCAGTAACTAAATGTAGCTCAGACTCTGTTCTTTCCGCCCCGGGGGCCAAACTGCTCTAACGCACCAGGGAATAACGAGAGTAAAGCAGAAAACAGAAAAAGCCCCTTTCTCCCCACAGCAAACACCACCTTTCTCCCCACAGCAAACACCACCTTTCTCCCCACAGCAAACACCACCATCTAAGCAAACTCCATTCAGGACTTTTTGAAGAGTAACAACAGTCAGAAAAAAGAAAGAAAAAACTAAGAGACAACCTGACAGAAAGTTTACAAATCCTGCTGGGTTTGGTTACAAACCTGTAGGATCACTTTGACTCGTGCCCCAGCTAGGTAAGAGGATAAACACTCGCATGCTGTTGCTGTCCACTGCGGGCTTCCACCTGCTGGTCTGACACAGAACAATCACGATCCCTTTAGTACAAGAGAAGTCGGCATCTCCTGAGCTTAACCACAAACCCTGCCCTTTACTCGGCTTTTGAATGTTTTTTGAAACTGCCTGAACTGTCAGGGGGAAAAAAGACAGTTTCCATTACAGTCAACAGGAAAAAGAAATGGTTATTCATCTCTGGATCTACACGACAGGAAGAATTCAAAAATCTAACCCCAAAACTTCAAAATGAGGAGCATCAGGAGGTCCAGAAGGATGACGCCTGTCTGAACAGAACAAAGGAAAATCCATACGTCATCTGCAAATTGGCTTTTTATATTCATTCAGAGAACAGGTTTTACAAACACGATTATTTTTTCTTCACAGCACAGACGGCACATAAACAAAGGCACGGGACGATACCCCGGTTCTCTGACCTCCTGCATGTTTTCACGAGACCACATTCATCTCAAACTCTGAGACAAGGAAAAAAAGCACTCAGTGCAGTCAGAAAAACCTCTACCATCTGCCCACTATTTTAGAATTCATCCTATAAGTATGCTTTCTTGCTTTCTATAGCCCCGTTTCTGCTTTACTGGTAAGTGGCTCAACCCTTCGGAAAAAAAAAAACTTTTTATAGAGCAAATCACAGCTGCCATCCCGTTTCTTCTTTATTCAAAAAGCAAAGCCCATCCAAATCCCAAATAATCAGTGCTAACACAGAAAAATACTAAGTTATGGCATTATTAGGTGTCTAAGACTGCTACTCCGTATAAGGAAAGGCTACCTTATATCTGCCAAGGAACATTCTGTTGCCAATGGCCTAATGATCTTCAGATTTTCCTCGAGTCTTCTTAGACAGCTGATATCCACTGTTTTTTCAGCTCCAGAATCATAAAGCATTACCTGTTACAGATAAGAAACACAACAGAACAGAACAAAACCCCCCTCTCACTCTTCGCTGTAAGGAACAGAATTCAAAGCATGCCTGAAGAGGTGAACAAAATTCAAACAAACAGTACCAGGATTCACTGAGTGGCCTTTGTGCTGAAGTACTTCCTCACACAACACCGGTGACCACCGCAGCGGGCCGAGAGGACAAAACACACACAAACATGCTCAAAGGGGGTCCAACAACTTTACAGGGCCTGTGACTTGAGTAAGAAAAGTTCTTCTCCTGTGCTCCAGTTACGCGGGTGCATTTCAGTTTGTAAACCCAGGAACGGCGGAACAGCTCCTCTCCACACCCCGCTTTTCACTCCGAGGTGGTTAAAGAGCTGCTCGAGGGCTCTTTGCCTCAGAAAGCAGGCGACACAAACCACAAGTAGAGAAGGTCCCACCGCTGCTCCCAACTACCACCACCCACGGGCATCAGCTGATGAGGGTGGAGAGAACCCATGGCAATCCAGCCCTGGATTATCTGCAGGATTAAAAAGCCACTCTGACTTTTGAGGCAAGTGGTTATCTATTCACAAAATGCCTCTTCTGGTGCTCCTCCCTCTTTTCAAATGAGCGCAACAACACGCCTGTTTAAAGCCGCCCTGTGGGAGAAGCTCCCGGGGAAAACGTTACCCCTGCTCGGCCCAGGGCATCACCGCCCGTTTAGGGCCCAAGCAACAGCAGGACGGCATGGGCGCTGGGGTGCTGCTCTCCCTTCAGTTGGCTCCCTCGTTTACTTTGGATGAAGCGTGAACTATTGGGACCCTCAGGCTCACGCAGCTGGAATCTAAGCTAAACCATTAGGCTGCAGCTTGGGAATCTGCCATGGTGCAAAGCATCGCGTAAACACCCGCACAGTCAACCTCCTGAGCCCTCCGCCACGGCCGGGCCCCTGCTACAGGCACCTGCGCTTTGATCAGACAGAAAGCTTGTCTGCAGCAACGCACAACAGAACCCGACCTCTCGACAAAAGCAGGAGGCTGGATGAGACTGTATTAACACAGAAGTAAGCAGCAGAGATTTGACATTATTTCAATCAGCGCACGCTTACAACCTTTAGAAATCAAAGCACGAACCCTCCCCCGGCAAGAGGCTTACCTCTGCACAGCTGTCAGGCACAGTCCTGCTTACTCGACCTCTCTGCCACTGTTTCACCTCACAGCTGTAAACAGCACAGTGCGTGCCATGTTCCCACTTCACGGGCTGGGGCTGGGATTCTCTGTAGGTGGTGGCCATCTTCTCCTGCAAACTAACATTCAAGGAAACCACGTTTCTAGTGGCCCAGTTTTGTCCGGCGAATGAAGGGGTATTTAGCCCACCACTGCCCAACTAGCACACAGGACAGTCTCAGTGACCGTTTAACAGACACACAGTATTGTTGTTTTTCTTCATGACACGTTAGAAATACCTGAAGTGGAGCTCCCAAACACCTGCCGTACCTAAACACCTGCCAAAGGCAGGCGGATGGATACACCATGGCTAGAAATGGCCTTCAGACTTTCCTAACAGCCTATTAGAAGCACCTGAAAAGAAAGAACTTGACTGAAGCTCTACAATGCAAGATACCGGGATTCTTTAGCAAGATTTCTAACACGGGAACGTGGAGGAGAAAAGAAAGAGCAGAAAGATTTCATCTCTTTCTGGACAGTGTGGCATTTATCAGGCCCCAACATTTACTACACTAGAACTGACCAGAAATAGGAGTTCGACATGTGCTTAATTTGGAATCCCAAATATTTAATAAAACACAACATAGTGCCAATCTGCCTTCTGGCCCCAGACTTTCCCCAACAAAGCCAGGGGAGCCCACAGCACCAGAGTTTGCTCTAACTACACTTCACCAGTTTGTCCTAAGAATGCTTTGAGAAAATTCATTTGGATTTCAGTACCTTTTCAGTGTCCTTTCTGATGACAGCCACTGTAGAAAGATTTTACTGGGAGATACAACATGACTAATTCTCGCTTGTAGCTCCTGCTTAGAAAGGGATTTGAAATCTCCTCCGTCCATGGACTCCACATCTCTAGGATTTAAAGCTTCCGAGGCTTCAGGAATTTCTAGAGGAACATCCCATATTTCATTGGGCCTTACACTAGTACTTTCAGGGCACCTGTAAAGAGCATAAAGTCATTGGAACGGGAAGTTGAAAGCCATTTGAGACAACACAAAAAAGAGCTCAATCAACAGTTCAACATGACGGGAATCACTCAACGCGGAGAAGAGCGAAGAACAAGTAACTTAGAAAAGCAGACAAAAAAAGGCAAAATCATTTCTAAGTGCTGAAACACTTAGGAGAGTACCTTGCTTTTATTCCCCTTCAGAAGGCATCCTTGCACGTTCTGCTGAGAGATGGCAGCACTACACAGTCCAGGCTGCCAGCAGAAAAGCAAGCCTGACACAAACGGACTGCTGAACATTCACGTTTGCGTCTGGCTTAAAAGACATCAAATGACCGACATCAAGCTTCTGGGAGATCAGTGTTGTCTCCGAGCGAAAGCTGCAACATTCTGCTTCTAAGATGTGTAAGTATTCCTTCCAGACGTGAAGATGACGAACGTCAGCCAAACATTTACCTTTCTAGCGGTCCCTGAGCATACAAACGCACTGCAACCGGTGCCAGCACTGTCCTCAGCAGAGTCCCGAGTGAAGTCTGGTCATGCAACACCTTGACGAAAACTTGTTTAAATGGCCTGAACCGGATAGAATAAAGCCCAGCAGCAACCCAGAGGTGGCTGGTAGGTACTTTGAGCCACAGCCCGGCTCAGGACAAGCCTGTGTGAGCTGCGCCAGCTAGAGCCGTAAGAGACTGCAGCTCCAACAAAAACCTGTGAACACAAAAGAACTGGCTTCTGGTAACCACCGCTGACCAAAGGAGACAGCAAGCGTGAGTTTAACTGTGGGCACTGCTGGGCCGCCAGGAAGAAGCTCTGTTCTCGGAGATCTACCACCCGTCTATGCCTTCCTTCACGGGAAGGAAACAAACTGCTCTGGCAGAGAGAAATTCCCTGAAGCTTTGACTCACCCACTGCCCACTGCCCCACAGTTATTTCTGCAAACCTGCCTGGGGCAGGCGTTTGGAAACCAACGGGTAAAACAGCCGCCTTGTAGAACCAGGGAAGAAAGGAACACCAAAGCTCACAAGCAACGCTTGCCGTGTGTCCAACCAGCCTGAACTGGGAAACGGACAGAGGCAACGTGCCACAGAGAGCTCTCCCAAGTGAAGCACACGTTACGAGTCCTCCAACACCCTCTCTAGTAACTCCAGTACAGCAGTATCACTGCACACCCATCAGCAAAAACCATCTGTTTGGAATGAACTTCAGGCTCCAAGGTTGCTCCCCGGAATTCTGCATGGACTACTTCCTATCCCAACGCAAGAGCGAGGTGACTAAGGTTTGCTGGCCAGCAAGCCAGCTTCAGCGGAGCTGTGCTCTCCCGCTTAGAGTCTCTTCTACCAGTTCAGGGCTGGCCTGGGCATCCCCCAACAACAACCTTAAACACGGAAGAGTAATCCTAACGGGAGCCGGTGGCACCTCTCCTTTCCTGAAGGGCAGAAACGCCAGGGAGAGAGAGGAGGGAACAGAACAGAGGGAACAGAGGGAGAAGGAACCAAGGTCAGGAGAGCAGAGGGTATTGGGGGGGGGGGGCAGAGGCACACTCCTGAAGGGACCGAGGCCTGCGGAGGGCCCACGCTGAAGCACGGGAAGCAAAGAGCACGGAGGAAGGAGCAGCGGGGAGAAACGTCTGGTCCTGGCCCCAGCCCCTGCCCTGCCCATGGCCTCACCGAAGGGACTGAGGGGAGCCGGGGCATCAGGGGAGGAGAGGGGCTTGGAGCAAACTTGCGCTGGGAAAGGGAGAGGGGGCTGCTGTAACTGTTTGGGTACAATGCTTGCACCAGTCTTGAAGGATTTATGCTAATTAGCAATAAACTAAAGTAAATTGAGTCTGTTTTGCCCACAACAGTAGTCGGTAAGCAACTTCCCTGTCTTCTGTCATGTTGACCCATGAGATTTCTTGCTCCTCTTTCTTCTGTTTTCTCCCCAGTCCAACCAAGGAGGGGGCAGTGAGCGAGTGACCACAAAAATCCACATTAGGCAAGCCACCAACTTTAGACACTTACAGTAAAGTCACACGGCTGCTTGTTTGCAGCTGCCACACAATAAAACACCCCAGTGACAGTGACAAAACAACTCTGCTGTTCAGGTTTCAATAAAGCTCCTTCACTTGACAAAAACCTGACTGAAAAGCGTGACCAGTAAGGAAAAGTCTTCCTAGGATTTAGTCGTATTTCTGAGCTAAGAGACGAAAATCCACTTACTTGCTTCCTCCTGAAAAAAGCAAATTCAGAAATTCCCTTTCGGAATCAAAATTTTCTACACAGCAATCTTCTTATTCTCATCCCTATTCAAGAGTTATTCACGAGAGAGTAATGACTGTTTTTCACAAACACAGCCCACGGATTAGCCTTCCAAAAAGCCAACAAACTAAATGCAGCCCTGTCATCTCCTTATCAGCCCCATCTCCCCCAGCAGGCTTCCCAACCCTTCTGTCTGTGGCTGTCACAGCTGGTTACCTCAGTACTTCTTCTCCAACAACAGACCTTCCACAGAGACGACTCACCTCAGCTGCAGGTCCAACACACAAAAGGGGTATTTCTTTCCTTACTACAAGGGAAGGGGAACCTTCACGATAACCAGTTTGGGAGGACTGGGCACTTAAGCACACTACAAGTACGATGCAGACATTTCATCTCCACCTTCTCCATCAACTACAATTCCAATACATGACGTTGGTCAAGATTCAGCTGGAGAACTCGATCACGCCAAACTGCAGAGTTACACTCTGTAACTCACATCAGCTGAGGAATGTGACTTGTCATGAATTTATCACAAATGTGGTAAGTTACAGTCACTGGAGGCAACATATTAAAGCCAGAAACTTTACTACACAAATTCAGTATCTCCACATACTTTACGTTACGCACAGAGTACTTACCCCGTTATGTAGGACGCCAGGTCTTCTTTAACTAGCTGGCAGTTAATACTAAAGATTCTTCCAGGAGGAGCAGGGGAGTCCACGAGTTCAACAGACAAGATGTTCGCCTCTAAAATTTCTGTGAATGAATAATATAAACAGAACTACAGCCACCCAATGACAGTATAAAGACTACTGACGGCTTTGGAGGCAAATGGTACTATAAAAGACAGAATTCTGTAAAATGACATTTTGTTTATAAAGCAATTGATTCTGAACATCAACAAAATGCAGAGGCTTAGCTTTGCACGTATCTACAAAATTTAACTTCAAATACACCAATAATTACACCATGTTTTTGTACAAAAAAGCCAACTGCTACATGTCATTTCATTTATGAGATGGGCTCCAAACCACCATCCCCCAGGCGCTGAAAAATAACGAGCTACAGGTTAACAATAAATGGTGTTGAGAAAAATCCTACTAAGGCATAGATGTGTTAGCTGAAATTCTTCTTGCTTGTTTCTTCTTTTTGCGATGCTTTACAGCCGCAGCAATCCCACTCCCAGCTACCAGTAAAGTCAGAAGAGTCAAGGACAGCGAGCACTTCTGGAAACAGGCCCCTCTTAATAAACCAAGACACTTATGTCCCTCAAGGCTGGTGTGGTCCGTAAGAGGAGCCATAACCAGAGCTTTTGTCAGCAGTCATCATCTGTTAGGTCTCCTCCAGCTGGCTCATGGTGAGATACTCTCACTCCAGGCCACCTGTCACAAGTACGAGCACAAGCGCTTCCAACAAACACTATCTAAAACACGAGAGTGCATGTTTCAACGTTTGAGTCAATTCAATCATACTGAAACAGAAACTCAATAACTTACCAAAAATTGAACACAGCAGAATTTTACCTTCAGTCATTTCTCCAAATCTTGCCTTGGCTTCTCTGTTCCACTCGTCTGCCCCTTTGCAGGGCTCAATGCCAGCCAGCCTGCACCTGATCGCCTACAGGAGGACTCAAGTTATCGATCTCCCATCACGCACCAAGGCCGTCTCACCACAGCCCCGTCACAGCCTCTGCTTTGCGCTCACGCAGGACAGCGAGACAGCGTGACCTCGGCTTCTGCTGCCACGTCACCGCCATTTGATTGGATCTGAATTAAACACACACACACTATACAGACACCTCCTCACCCCAAGGCAGCCTCAGATTTCATTTAAAACTGGATGAAACTGGATGATCCAAAACCAATTAAACGGGTTTTCAATGTGACAAGGAACTGGCTTAACATTTTATTTACTTCTGAACGTTAACAACCCTCGCCTTCCTCTTCCATCCACCCAGATTCTGTTTATTTTGAGTATTTAATCCAGGCGAGCTCTAATTTACCTTTTCTGGAAAGCTCAGAAACTCCTTTTTGACTCTGCGTATGTCTTTAAGAGTTAAGGTGGCAACATTGCCAAAGTCAACATATTTCACCAAAACTGCTTGATGACTTGGCAGCCCTTCAAGAAAAACAGCCCAAGTTATTAAAACAAAAAATGAGTATCTGATACAGGTTAAAGCACCCGAATTTCAGAGCAAACCCCACATTTACACCATACAATCATCAAATATCACAGCTTCAAGTGTCCTACAACCCAGTTCCAAAACTCTGTTCTTTGAGAGTCAGCTCTGTCACGTTCCTGCAACGACAGAGTTCGCAGTTTGGTCCCCTTCCATCTAACCACTTCATGAGACCCTGGCACATCAAGTATGTGCCCAGGAGACACGCGAGCACACAGGCACGCGGCGCTGCCCACACAGGCAGCACAGGAGCCAGCACAAGAACGGCCAGTCCCCTTCGGAATTGCCATGGGGAATAAGCGACCCACGCGAGCTAGGCTCAGAGGTTGGCTTAACAGACAAACCTGTAGTGCAAACTGTAGCAGTAAGAGAAAAATTATTTAAAATAATTAGATCATAGAATTTCAATAATATATAGAAAATGAAGTATACCGCTTCTCTTGATTTAAAGAAAAGTAAAAATGCATAACCCACTCCAGTAACAGCAAAAGGTCATAACATGCATTAGTACTACTGACTCTATGAACCTCCCGCCAGTCTAAGAACGCCCAGTGAAAACAACAGCTTTGTTACTGCTCACAGCCCGTGATCTAGAGCCACATCTGACTTCCCAACCCAGCGTTAGAGCGAAAGAATCAAGACTTCACCTAGAATCTGCGCTCTGTACCAATTCCCATCTTCCCACTTTGCCACGCAGGCTTGGCCTTCAACTGGGCAGAGCATCTCCACGTTTGTCCCATGCTCATGTCTATACACCTCCTGAATTTTCTTTGCAGGAGACAGAGAATCCAGGCTGTCTGTCTAAAAGGAGAAAAACAAATCTCACACACACACACACACACACACACACCCCCCGCACCCCTGCCCCGTGGTACTGTTGCTCTCTTAAGGGCCATTTTCTCTAGCAATGTACTTCCTAGGCCTCCCCCAACATGACACAGCGGTTAGGAACACCTCACGTGAATCAAAGAGCCTGACAATTGTTGGATATTGCCCTGTCCAATCTCTGCTTGAAACAGTAAACCACTGCATGCCCGCATAGGAACTAACCATCTAACAAAACTGACCAAAATGTGTTAACCTTCCGGAATTCTAAGAATTCCTGGAATCAAGTTAGGATTGTAAGAATTAATCTCACCTACTAATTCCAGGAATCCTAAAACCGGTTACAAGCGACGGACAGTAGCTTATTTAAGGTGGACGACAAGTAGCCAAACGTTAAAAGGTTTGTTCAGAGTTTTATTTAAACAGACCTTATTTCTAAACTTACCCACTGCAGATAGAAATCACTCGGACTATTAATGTGAGAAACTACGACTGAGACTTCTCTCTCCTGTGGAATCCTAGGTGGGCTATACTGCAGGATGGTACTTCCTAACTGACGGGGAAGCTGTGCTCTAAACCTGAGGTAAATAAAATACAACTTGGAATAAATTCTCTCAAAATTAACCGAGAAGGAACCCTTTTCTATTCAAATGTCAAGCTGCCCGTTAAAAAAGTGCAAAATGGTCTTATCAAAATAACTCGATTCGTGTTTGTATGAATAGCTTGACCTTCCCTTCCTGCAGCTGATGCAGCCAATTCTCTCTCATGCTTCTCCCATCACAAACAGAGCACACGAACGACACATGGCAGCTGGCTCCTCAAGACATTTTGTTATTTGGGATGCCCTAGCGCACATTTAAATTGTTAAAAGAAAGACAGTAAAAGGCTAGAATCCACTACCTTGCCAGAACCTTTGCCTTTTCCTCACTTAGGAGGAAAGGCAATTACCCGAGGAACACAGAGGCTGTAAAAAATGACCTCCTGCTGCTCTCATACGTGACGACTTAGATGACGTGACTGCTGAAACAATAAACATCTCTATTACTTGTACTATGAACGTGTAGATGCGGTGCTTAGGGACATGGCTCAGCAGCAAACTTGGCAGTGTTACTTTTACGGTTGGACCCGATGATTTTAAAGGTCTTTTCCAACCTCACCGATCCTAGGGAACAATCACGGGATCGTATCGTTAAACGCCAGCCACAGCTGAAAAGCACAGCACAGAAAAATCTCTTCAGCGACACGGGGAAACAGTTGGGTGAAGCACAAGTAAAACCGAGATGTCAGAACTGAAACACTAACTGGATGACCTGGAATGCCAACTGCAATACCAGTATCTGCAGCTTTGCTTTGTTTCATCACACTCTTAGACACCCACTAGCACACGCAGATTTTTTTTTTTTATTTTAAAATTTAATTTCCAATAAATATTTAACCATTAGAAGAACAGGTAAGTTACTGTACCTAGCCTCTTCATTAAAAAACAACAATACTTCCTGCCCTGTTGTTCCCCATCCAATCATGCCCAAGTTTTTAAAAACAGATGTCACCTCATTGGTGTTCAGGAAGAACCTCGAGAGAAGAGAAGAAACGTTACAGAAGGTGATGTGAACACCTCATCACTCTGACAGTTTGCCATAGACCGTATTTTTCACCACAATATTCATCGAGGGACAAAGTAAGAGATTAATCACCTACTCCAGTTCCATTCCTCCCCTCCTATTAAGAACCGATTTGGTTGCTCATCTACCTTCACATTCAGACTTAAAAACTCTCTTGCCTTTTGCTTTCTCTCTCTCTCACGCGCAGAGTACTCCAAAATTCACTCGCTGAGTTTTCACCCCTACACCCAGTTCAATTCAACAGATCATTCTGCACAGAGAAAAGGAATTCCCCAACAGTCCTGAAGAACACCACCATAACTGAAGTCCAAAATCTACCTTCTCTTTGTTCTGCTTATCGCTACGCTCACGAACAGCCGCTTCTTTCACCGATGAAAGCCAGCAAAACCCTTTAAGTGCCTTCACAGTCAGACTGACAGAACTGCAAATGTAACTCCACTGAATCAAACCCTCGGCTCCGCTGTCCGGTTACAACAAGCAATTGGTGAAAACTGGAGCGTAAGCAGTACGGAACAGCCCACCTTCTCTTCTCCCCTCACCCCTTCAGGAACGCACCCACCCTTCGCTCTGCAGCACTTCATGTCTACAGAATGGGCCTCAACTCCTGCGCACCTCCTAGTTGTGACTTCTTTCACCTTTGCTGTTATTCGGGAGTGGCACCAGCATGTGAGGCCTCTACCAGATCTCCTTTTTTCCCCCCCTGTTCGAGTTCTTCAAAGGTCTTCCAATGCAAACGAGCTTGATTTTGTCATGTTTTAGCTTTCTTCTAGGTTGGGAGAGGTTGCCATTGTGCATTTCAATAGGCTTCTCCGACATTCTCATTCACCACTGACATCTTCAAAACAGCCCCTACCTACTAAGTCACCAAGTTCACTAGAAGATGATTATGAAGACTCCTTTATCCATATTCTAACGACTCAACTGACACAGCACAGGGGGAGTGGTAACCTTCTCAAGCACTGGAGCAGGCTGCCCAGGGAGGTGGCTGAGTCACCAGCCCTGGAGGCATTTGGCTGAGAGAACTGGGGTTGCTCAGCCTGGAGAGGAGAAGAGGCCGGGGAGTCCTTGCAGCCACCTTCCAGTGCTGAAAGGGGCTTATCCGGAAGATGGGGACAGACTTTTTAGCGGGGCCTGTTGCAATAGGACAAGGGGTAACGGTTTTAAACTATAAGAAGGCAGATTCAGACTAGATATGGGGAAGAAATTTTTTACCGTGAGGGTGGTGAAACACTGGCACCGGCTGCCCAGAGAGGTGGCAGAAGCCCCATCCTTGGAGACATCCAAGGTCAGGCTGGATGCGGCTCTGAGCAACCTGATGCAGCTAAAGATGTCCCTGCTCACTGCAGGGGGGCTGGTCTAGATGGCCTCCAATGGTCCCTTCCAACCCAAACCACTGTAGGATTCCACTTGTTTTTCAGCTGAAAAGCACCGAGAGTGGAGACTAACACGAGGGGGCTCCATCTGATGCCTTCGAGTTCAGCTGATGACAAAACCAGGACACAGCGCAGCTCTTTCACCTGCAGCCGCTTCGCGTTTTATCGGCAGAAGGTTCTGGGCAGACCCTCGCCTGCCCACGTCCACCTCCAGGCAGCAGCTCAAAAAGGCCTGAAACTCAGCGGACAGTTGCTCGGGGTTCTGCAGCTCTGGTGTCCTGTTGGTCACTATCAGATCCATCGCCTAGAGAGACAAGAAACACGAGACTCCACCTGTTTCTTTCTTACCCAGAGCTGCTCATAGGGAGCCTGTTTTTTAAGGTCCAGTCTCCAGGGCCAGTTTCTTCCCTGGCAAAGGGTTAGAGATGATTTTTCTATACCTACAAAACAAACCCCGATGCAGCCACAGCTACTCCAACATCAACGTGATCTTGCCTTGACAGCTGATTGCAGTGGCTGACCTCATTAGTAGGAACTACATCAGCAAAAGCACAGTTTGCTTCTCCATGCATCGACACCAGCTTTCCTGGCTATTTTAAAGAGTGAATTCGGGCCAGCTGTATTATTTCAAAGGATGATTACATAAAATGCATCCCTGCAGTGCTCACTGCTCCCTAAAGTACAGCTTCCTTAAAACAAACCTAGTCCAGATTTTTGCTCTATTCTAGATAGAAATGGTAAATGGATGAAATAAAAACTAGATCCATCAGCTTATTCCTTGGATAAACAGAAGCATTTGGAACCTCATTTCCAACACAGACATGTAAGCTGTACGCACAATTTTATTAGGAAGAAAAAACACTATTGGGCAGACAGGAGCCACCTGCAACTATGTCAGCAGTCTCCAAATTCCAGATCAGCAAGTCTTCCTGACAGACCTCAGGCCAAGGAATTAGAACAGAATTTTGCAAAACATGGGGCGAGCATTATCCGGGGCAGTTCACTTGGAACCAAGGTCTCACATGCTGAGAAGCTGGACAGATGAGCTCATTCTGCTTTTGTAAGACGTTCTTTAGAAACGCAAGACAAACGTTTTGAACTGTTTGCACCTAAACTTGCAGAATATGTCCCAAATATACAGCAATAATAATGGAAATAGGCCTAGGAGTCTTCCATACAAATGTCCGCCATGACAAGAACAGCTCTGCGCTACTGGCATTTAAAGAGACGGTGGCCAAAGGGACTTTGCTCTTATCCTCTTAAACACAGAGGAAAAATTCCAGGCCTAAAAAGGCAAATGAACTATCCTAGAGGAAAAACAATAAAAGGAAGTTTCTCTACTTTTCCCACAACAGAAGTGTCACAAAATCAGTCCTGTCCCGTCCCTCTGCAGCTGCCCTCAGGCACCGGGCACAGCGGTGAGCCGGAGGGCCTGTCCTCACTGCGGTTAAATGGTGCTGCCCCAGGGACGTCCCTTCTCCTGCGGTAAAGGAACACAGCACCCATGGCAGCCTTGGGAATTTTATTCCGGCTCCATTCGCCTGGCTGTGAAACAGGAGTGCCAGGACAAAGGGAGCTCTTTCAGCTGCTCCTTTCTTCACAGAACTCCAATCAGCAGAGTCATCTGTAGCTGGGTACTGCACCTTTTAAACAGTTCTACGACCACAGAAAAAGATCTAGGGGAAGCTGAAGCACCTTCTTGCCGTGTCTCTTTTGCTTTCCTGTGATCCAGCTGGCAGAGAAAAGCAAGTACAGTACAAAGGAAAGAAGTGTTTGCAGTAGCTGCAAAGGGGCAATAAGCTCATGGATTTCTTTAACGTACCAAGAAAGAAGAATGGATTTGGCATACAGCTGCAGTCTGTGAAAATGAGACCCTAAAGTTATCCAGGGCACCCAGATACATGACGGAACAACATATGGATGATTTAGAAGCCTGAAACTGTAGAAGATTCACAGCATTTGGAAAATATGTTATAGGTTTGAAGAAAATTGATGCAGTGTGGTTAATAAAGGAAAAAGCAAACAGAAATGCCTGGGATTTGGTTTGTTGGGTCTTCTTAAAACTGAAACTGGGGAGGTCCGACCGGCATTTCAAAGGATATTTATCGCACCAGTATTTGTCCCTCAGGCCCCAGGCATACGCCTGGTGGAAGGAAATCACAGTGAGAGAAAACAAACACCGTCACAGAAATATCCAGGCCACTCTTGGCTGGAAAATGGTTCATTCCTGTGAGTTCTGCATCGGCTGGGAAGAACTTGAGCAACAGGGGATGCGTTTGCTCTGCACATGGAAAACAACAAACGCATCGACATTAAGCCTGGTTTTAACTCTACGATTAATGATCCTTTAATGCCCTTATAGTATATTTCGGTATTTCAATCCATGTCGGTAATGGAAGCTGCTGCGTGCCTTGCACTATTGAAACACGCAAAGTTTGAAAGAGCATCCTTTGGTTTCCAGGCTTCGCAGAACTCCCTGGATGGGGTCTAAATGTGACTATTAAACCCAACAGCTACTGTGTGCCATCAGCTAAAACCTGACCTGCAAACACAGGCCTTGCTTATCAGCTCTCCTGTCTGGATGCAGCTGAGAGCTCTCACTGCACTCTGTGATTCCACACACAACAGCAGAGGGATCCTGTCCCTGCTGGGGATGATTCACCTTCATAAAACCAGCTGGGAACTGGGGAACTTCAGGCGGTCCATCACAAGCTGTTCACTGTTCCCAGCTCAGGGGCAACAGCCTCTGCCCAAGAGCCCAGGAAGTGAACACAGACGGGACCAACTCCAGGTGCCTGATTTTAACCTCCTGCAGGTTGACTCAGGCACCTGAAGATGCCTTGAAGCTCCAAGTGCTCAAGCTGATCTCAACTCCCGCAGCAGACGAGGCATGTATGAAGAAAAAGAGCATCTCAAATAATCTGGGCAAGGGCAGGAATGGCTGAATGTGAATTTGATCAGAGATAAGAAATCCAGTTCCCTTCCTCACAGTCGACCTGAAGCTTCTCGAGGAGCCCTAATTAACAGTTGAGGTTAATGAAGCTTGGAATTTTCAGCCTCCAAACCAGGGACACAGGCCTACTGCCACCCTGCCAGCTGTGCTGCACTCAGCTGACTCAGTATCAGGCTGAACCCAAACCTGTTTGCTTCTTCTCCCCCCTCACGAGGTGGCACAGCGCACGCTGCTCCTTCTGTGTGCACTGGAACGAAAAACCTTGGGGCACCTACCAAACCAAAAGAAGTCTTCCAAGAAAACTCAGGAACCTTTGTTCAGAGTGGAGGATTGACACTGGTGTAGCTGTTGTATTCCTTTCTTAAGTAGCCTGCCAGGGGGTATGTCCTGATCCTTCTGCTGTTTCTTCTCTCAGCCTGCAGCACGCACTCTGGGTGCTGTAGAGTAGGGAGAGTGCAGCCTTACTGCTGTGAGAAAAGCTACGCATCATGCTCTATTTTAATTCCAGCCTTAACAAAAATTCTGTGTCTATACACATGGGTCACAATTAATTTCCTCATAAATTCCTGCATCCCTATCAGGAATTAACTGTGCAGCATCTAAGTTTGTTCCAGCTACCAGTCAAGAGGTTTTATCTTTATATACATTCCTCCACTATTACACACCCATTTGGGATAAGAGCTGGTCATTTCATGTTAAGAAATGAGGATGAAGCTGAAAACTTCAAATCATTAAAAATACATTCATTTACTACAAGTTTCTGTGCTAAAACACATTTTCAGGAAGTTATTTGCTAATGAATAATTATGGCATTTCTATAAGCAGTGACACCTCCTGAAAGGCTCAGGTAAGCCATCGGCACTGACCCGTTTGAAAAGACTTCTCTGCCTGCAGACACAGCTGGAATGCTTTTCAGAAAAACTCCCCAACTGGAGAAACTTGCCGCTGAAAAATCGCTGTCACTCAGAGATACAGCTCAAAGAGAGTTCAAAAAACATACGAAGTATTTCAAGCCCCGTTGAAGGCAGAAATGGCATGTTTCTGAACTGGATACAAGTCACTGCTCTTTGGAGGTTCTCCCCTTGACGTCACCAAAGCTACAGTAGATGCTGCTGCGCTCCCTGACAGCTTTAGAAGTGGCCCATGGGGGAACTAGTTCCAGCTGATGCGGCTCGGGTTTTGTCTCATGGGGGACTAAACACGGGATAGATTTGAAAGACACTGGTATCTGATTTTATGTGCACCTTACCCTGAGAGGATCTTCACTAAAGTAAGGAGGTTCTCCATCCACCATCTCTATAGCCATGACCCCAGGCGACCAGATGTCCACCTTGGGGCCATAGGCTTCTTTTCTCATCACTTCTGGTGCCATCCAGTATGGAGTCCTGAGCATTGTGCTCCGTCGACTCTGCTCAGGGATGATCCGAGCACAGAAGCCAAAATCAGCTGAGGAGAAAAACAAGTGGTGTTAAAGGCAGCTTGAATTAGGAAGGCGAGCAAAAGAAATCCCCACTCTATACCTGAGAACACGGTGTGGAATCTATCTGGAAAAGCTGCCATGCTCTGTTTACTCAGTGCTGTAGCCACGGAAATACTGATTTGGCCACTTAATAACACCCCTCAAGTTTTCTGCAGTGGCTTTTATTGACTTGAACCGTTAGACTGTAACTGCCTCCCTCTGGAAGGGCCACACACAAACTAAAGCCACTCTTGACACCTTTTTCCTTTCTCTGCCTCTCTGCATGTTGGAACTGTCCTCGGAGCTGGCAGCAGTGGTCAGCGCACTGCCACAGGCATCCCTTTTGGGGAACTGGCCATCAGTCAAAAGCAGCCCCGTGCCACAGCCTGGGAAGGCTGTGCCTGACCAGGAATACCCACCCAATTTGACAGACCTGTCCATGCCAAGTAGAATGCTGTTGCTTTTGATGTCCCTGTGAATCACTTGCTTTAAATGAAGGAAATCCAGGGCTTGAAGGCACTGATACGTAAAAAACAAACATGAGGGTAAAAATTAATGACCTGATTTCACCACACAAGAAAGGAAATGCCTCTAAAAGATTTAATTTCTAGATTAATTGTGAGTAACGCCCAAATATTGCGCTGTCCAGAGGAATAGCTTGGTGCTTCAACTTACTATTAAAGTAATAACTTTCCAAATAAAGGCTTATCAGGTTTGGAAAGAGAAATGTCCATTACTGTCACAGACTAGCCCCTGAAAGCACAGGCAGGATGGCTGCTGCCCAATCAGTGTGCTATCTCCATCCGTATGACAAACTATGTTTTGCCAAAAATGAGAAAGTCCCTTCCTTCGGTTTGAAGTGGATCACTGTTGGGTGGGAGGTTGCAGGACAAAGATTTTATTGTCAGGCTCTATAGCAGGTTTGGAAATAGCACCTTAGTCATTTTTCAGAAGCAAATGCCATTTTGGGTCGAATGCTATCCTTTTAAGCTGAGGACTCTGACAAATGAGTCTCTCCTTTGCCTTGCTGTTCTTTTAAAAATCTGCCACCAGCATGTTTGCTTTTACAGGCAAGGAATGCAGTACAGACATGCTCCAGGCACGTGTTTAAAGAGGTAGAGCTGAGAAGAGTAAAAAAAGAAAAAAAAAAAAAAGAAAAGATAACACAGTAACAGTGTTTCAGAGTGTAATGACAGAGGACAGTAAGTGCAGCGATACTGGCAGGCAGTTCACTTAAGGTGCCCTTTCTTCTCCATATCATAAAGCAACGCAGAAACAAAGCTCTCAAGATGAAATCCCTCATGTTCTTACCACCTGTTCACCAGTACCATCCTGTCCAAGGAAGAGGAAGCACACGCGGGATCCCTCACCTCCCTGCAGACAGCTGCCATCTGCTCTTCATCCATACAAAACTGGGTAACAACATCTCTTAAACAGCCACCAGCCATGTATTCCATCACCACCCGGAGCTCATCACCGACCAGGTGGCTGAAAGAAGAAAACAAGGGCACTGAGATGAACAGGCACAGCTAAATTACCTCATGGAAAAGACTGCTGGTGGCTTTTGTTTCCAGGTCATTTTCAAACGAAGACAGAATAAAATGACTAGACGTTCCTTCTAGGCTATACAGGACTTAGAATCTGTGCAGCCTAAATGAGAAAGGCATGCGAGTGAAAAATTACATGTCTTAGATGGCAAGCAAGTGAAAAATGCAGTTTACCAACAGCAAAGATAAATCTGGAACCAGGACATAGCACATCATCTGGTTCATCATCTTAACGCAAAGATTCCAGGATTAACTCCAGAAACAAGGCAACACAACTTTCATAGACATCCATGGTAGGAGGGTGTGTACCACTGAGGACAGAAATTGGTCCACAGTTTGGAAAACCTTACATAAAAAACACACAGAGAGAGGAAAAAAAAATTTAAAACTGGCAAATGATGTGTTTCTGGAAACAAGAACCTAGTCTTCCTGGCATCCACAGTAATGGAAAATAGTGGGAACAGCCCAACGGAAATAATTTCTGTGAGGACTTATCAGCACTTATCATAAGACAGAGAAAATATGATCAATTTAAAAAAAAAAGGAACAAAAAAACCCCAACAACAAAACAACACAGAGGTAGTGAACTCATGGGCTGTTGTTTTAGTAAGACATGGCTGATGCACATTTTTAAAAACAGTCTTCAAACTATATATGCCAGAAAAGATTAACGCAGACAAAACACAATCTTCTCCCAGAAATTGTATATGAGTAGATAAATAATGAAGAGGTCAATCTTCTGCCAGAGACCAGAAGTTTTTTAATCTTTGGCTTGTAGTACGTAAATGAACATTCATGTGATAGTACCAGAACTACTTACCTGTCTAAACAGTTAACAATATTTGGATTCCTATTTTCCCTCATCACCAGGCTTTCGTTAAGAGCTCGTTCCTTTTTGTGCTGTTGTTGGAGATTCATTTGTTTTATGGCCACCTGAAATGACATTAAAAACCATTCATTTGAGCAGTCTGTGGTACGAGATCAGAATGAACATGAAGGGAGTGGGTTTGGAATGACACAGCAGAGCTCTGCCAAGCTGTCTTGTTATTAGACCTAAGAGGTCAGTAACTCACACTACAACGCCCTATTTCTTTGCTAGCTTGGGTGCTGCTTGCAGGACACATGGCCAAATACATTTTGCCTTGTAAATCTGTCAAAATGGTCTACCATTTTTAGGTCTATCTACGTTCTTTTCAAATGGCCTTAGTGTATCACGGTATTATTATTCATGCACGCTTTCAAGCAGGAAGTGATTTTATTGCTGTGAAAACATAAAACCAGCTGGTAATGCTTTAGCAATCGTGATTTTTGATCATTATTTCAGCAATTGCTGGTGTTCTTGACTGCATAACTGAAACAAAACACAAATGCACGTTACGTGGCAAATGCTGTACTAAAAAGATTACTAAGGTTACACAAAAAGTACGACCCTAGCACTTCCTAATGCCTTGAATTTTTATTTTGCAACTCTGAATGCCATTCTTTAGCACAGTTTAGATTTGCAATTATTTTCTGGGTTAAAAAACAATAATCCATTCATCAGTATTTTATGGATACACCCAGGGTCATAAGCAGAGCTTAGGGCTTTTAGATCCCTTGCAGACCTCTGTCTCAGAGCAGCTGTAAAGTGCAGCACTGCAGGTGGATGAGACACTACCCGTGAGATTCAGATGTATCTGTTGACAGCCAGGAATGATAAATCAGAAAGCTGAAGCTGTAGCCCCAAAGAGCAAAGGGATTCTCTAAGACACCACCTTGTCTAATTATCACTAATATGACCACTTTTGCTCTGAACCGCTGTAGCCAGCCTGCCTCTGCCTCAGCCTGGCTCCTGCACCCAGTGCCACCTTCCCCCAGGCAGCCATGGGCCCTGCTCGAGCTTTTCGTCCTGGCCTCCTCGTGAGCCCGCTTCTGCCAGCCCCGTCCCTCTGGGCTCAGCCCTGCTTCCCTCCCTGCCTTCCAGCTCAGCTCCGGCCAAGGGCTCCTACAAACCCACCCCAGAAGAGCCCCCCTACCCGACACGCGCCCACTGGGGAGACGAGGCCCTGGGGCTATTTCAAGTCTGCCTCTTGCTCCCCCGTAGTCTGGCCAGCCTCCCCCTCTGCCCAGTCCTGCTCTTGACATGGCCCAAAAGAGAGCACCCCTCCGCTCTCGGGCCTGGTTTTCCAGCCAGATTTGCAGGCAGTGTTTGCCCATATTCAAAAACGTTAAGATGCCACTTTAAAGGGGCCACTACAGGGACTGTCAGTGTTAACTCTCCTTCAAGAGCTGCTTCTCAACCCCCCGGCCCCCACTTCACTGCAACCACTCCACGGGCTGTAACAGGCTGTCACCGACACTGGACCTAAACACGGCTGTATTCTTTTGGAGAGAGCTTTGGTCTTGAGATACGTCTTCTCATCTGTCAGGTGTGTGTCAACCAGCTTCAGGATGACTAAAGCACAAAACTGAGTCCTAAACACGATCTCTCCTTCATTAGGTCTTGCATCACACTTTGGAGATGAAACACCTGATGGAAAAAATGCTAAACAGTATTACTGCCTGAAGCTGTGGTTAAGGTAAATTGGGACTGAATGACGGCAGCCTTCAGCAGCGAGTGGATGCATCAATATATTCAGTAACTAAGACAGAGCTAGTGTGGCCTTCTCTGAAAGGAGAAAGTGCCCTCCTTGCGTTCTTGCTGGTTGTTAATAAGGACAAAGTGTGTCCAAAATTAAGTGACGTAACGAAGCTATTTATTCCTCACAGCAACAGGGGAATCTGTGACCACCCCTGGGGTTCTCCCGAGGCCTCTCACTGTGACAGATCTTCAGATTTTACGATCTGTATTACTAACCAATCTATGGCCAGGTCCACAGGCAGTTTTACATGCTGTAAATGTACAGAGTTAAATTGTATATCGAGACCAACATTCTCTGTAAGAGCACAACTTCATGCACAGTGGGGAACAGAGATGTAACAATTTCTAAACCAACACATTCACATTGGCAGTAAAAACTATAGTTTTTAGCACGCCCAAAGGCTTGCTGCGATTTCTTTACAGATTTCTCTCCATTCAAATGCCCAGTCAGGGATGAGGTAACATGGTAGCAGCCGGGGACCAACAGCACTGTGGAGAGCACCAACCTGTCCTCAAGACACAGTAAGTAAAAAAACAGTTCTCTTACGATGGGCCTTGGAAGCGATGGGTGAAGCATCAGCCCAAGCACAGAAAGCACCAAGGCTCTTCCTGATGCCAGGGGGACCAGGACCTCCCCCCAGGAATTCGCAGGCACCTTTTCAGGCATTAATCAACCCCTCGGTGCAATGGCTGCTGGAAAGCGGATAGCCACAGGAAGCGTTCAGTTCCTGAGGCACAGAACCACGGTGCCCTTAAAGAGCTGTCCCTGAAAAGCTGAAGACAGCAGACGAGGTACGTTGCAGGCTGACGCCAGCCTGCGCTTCAGAGGAACAGCCTTTGCAGTAAAGATCTCCTGGCGATCCGAAAGCCCATCCGCTGTTCGCACCAGGGCGGAAATCGCTGAACCCCTGCCAAATCTGCTGGGGCTGCTGACACCCACCTCTTGTCCCGTGCTGATGTCGAGTGCGGTATAGACAGTTCCAGACGCCCCAGAAACAAAAGAGCAGCAGAGACATGAGAAGTGGTTTAGACCCTGGAAGTGAAAGCCCTGACAGGAGCTCTCTGTTGCCTGTAGTGTTTCCAAAACACCTTGGTTCCTCCACTCCTTCAGCCAGCAGCGCACAGCGCAGCAGCCCAGAAGCCCCCTGCCATGCAGGCTATCCAAGAGAAAACTTAGGTCCAACAGGAAGAAAAAGGGCTGATGCAAATCTCCAGAGTTCATACTAAATTCTTTTAGTCCACAACTGAAAGGCGAGGTGCCTACAGAGACTGGAAAATAATAGATTTCATTCTTTTCCCTTTTTCTCCAGTTTTGCGCTGTTGGGTTTTATTTTTTCCCTTTTTTTTTTCCTGCGGTGTGTTTGTGTGGGTTTTTTCCGGAGAATGTAACACGCACACAGTCTAGCTGTGCCTTCTCAGATCTCTTCTTTGGATCTATCTGCAAAACTCAGGCAACACCACGCAGTCATTCTGAGAGCCCTGAACACACGTGCCAGCCATCTGAGGAAAGGACAGTGCATCGACACTGTGTTTATTACTGAATTGTTGGTTTTCACTACCTCTGCCAGAAAAGAGAGCTGAATATCTAATCTCTGGTTGCAGTTTCTAAACTATGCCGTTATAATCCTGATCACTGAGTATTTTTTGAAAGCAAAAGATTGGAAAGAAATGTTCTTGAGAAGTGTTATTTATCTGACAGCTATCAGGTTCTAAGCTGCTCTTTCAGGCAATAAAGATTTTTCTCCTTTCTTTAGCGTGGCCGTATTATTTTGAGACACACAAAAATGATTTCCCCTAAGAAAACAAGCAAACGGGTGCCAGAAACTTGAGGGACAGTAGATCTTCCAGGTCCTGCCCCTCGCTGCAGACAAGACGTTGCCAGCATCAAGTGCTCTTTGACGACGCCTTCTGACCACAGGCACCAATTCTGATCAGTACTGAGAGACAGGAGAATCTAAGCCCAGGGTCTGAACACGTTTGGAGCTTGCCCGACTTCACGCTTGATATCACACCAGCAAAATACCTGGCGCGTGCTTTTGTGTAAGTAGCTGTGACGGGACTTACCCTTGCCCGACTTGTTCAAATCGAGTGTATTTCTGCTTAGGATCTGCCACGCTCACAGTGCTCCCTGAAAGAAACAACATTAAAAATGGAGACACCCCCTTCCAGCAGATCAGAAATGCCGCCCCACTGTCTGGGGTTGGGAGCCGTTTGTAGGCAGCTGGGTGACAACAACAATACAGGCAGCTCCGCAGCACAGAGAGTCTCCACGAAGACTGATTTTTACAGTCCTCTGGAGAGTCACCTGGACAGGAAACCAAGAACTTGGAGAAACATTCACAGGAGCCGCAGATCAGAAAAGAACAAGTACCAGTGCAAGTGCTTGTTGTCTCGAAACACTAAGGACAGCTGGAACAACAGAGCCTTCATCTTCTTAGCAAGAAATAGTCTGTGCGATTCCCCAGAAGGTTTAAGACTTCTGGAGGTTAACTGCCCCTTGGGTTCTGGAATCCATTCTGATGAAAAGGTGCCACTTGCAGACAGGAAGAATATTGCAGAGTGTTCCCAGGAGGGGATCTTCTCAGCGTTTCAGCGGCTTGCCAAAAGAATGCCGTTATGTTTTTAGAGAACAGCGTCTCCTGTTACAAACAAGAGAGAAAAAGCATCTCAGGCAAGAAGCCAGAGAGATTGGGAACATCAAGGAGGAATGCAGATTGGGACAAAGAGGCAGTGAATGAAAAACCAGCCATGCGCTGCAGGACAGAGACAGAGGAAGGAAAAAAGAGGGGCAGGGAGCAGGACAGAGGGAGAGCAAGGAAAACCAAAGGGGCAGGTAGAATAGCAGAACAAGAGAGGGGCTTGGAAAGCAGAGAGGGACGAACAGGGAGCAGGGGACAAGAACAGACAGAAGAAGAAAGGTACAGGGAAGCAAAAGAGTGACGCCAGTGATGGAAGGTGGGAGGGCACAGGCACAGGGAGGCACCCGGAGCACAAGAGGGGTGACACGGCCCCAAGTGTGGACGGAGGGTCGCAATCACGACAAATTTATCTACACACTTGCAGATAAGCCGGCACGTCTTTATTGCAGCGCTGGGAAGCACAGGGACAGCTCCACCCGACGGGCTTCAAAGTTACATCAAAAATTCAACATCTTATACCCTTTTTCTGCAAAGTCAGGATCTTTAACAGATTTTAACATAAGCATGCACGTTATGCCCGCTATTAATTTTGACAGTTACAATGATTGGTCCGCCCTATTCTATAACTTTCTTAATAGTCCTATCCTAATCTAATCATTGGTTATTTTACTGATCAAAATCTCTGATATACAAATTAGGATGGGGAAGACGGGAGAGTCTTCACAGCAACATTCCTTTGTTTCGATGGATTCATCACATAAGAGAACTAGCTGAGAACGTACAATTTCACCCCTTGTACCTGCCTCCCTCCCTCCTCGTTCTGTGTTCTGTACAGTTTCCCAATCCACAGCAGCTTCAGCTTTGGCCATCTTCCTGAGGCCTGCATCTGCTGTCTCTTAGCATAAGTGAGGTTTTGTCTACTCCTTACCATAATGTAAATTATTTGAATCAGGAAATAATTAACTATAAGAAATTAGTTGTTTATTCAAAACAATTAATTATCAATGAAATTCAAAATCAGATCTGATTATAACACAAGGGCCCAGGACTCACTGCCGCTCCCACTCTTGGTGCTGCTGGGAGGATTTTACTGTTGAGACACTTCTGTCTCTGCCTCTCTCAGCTCTTACAATATGAGGCTTCCTACATACACAGCCTCACTGCGCACACACACACACACACTACATGGCTGTACCGTGCTTTGGTTACGCACACAGACCCCGCGGTGCATGTTGGTGACCAGCTCTGCTGAGGACTACTCACAGGGACCCTTCCTCACGCGGAGAGGCCGGCTGTCTCTTGTCTGCAGCTGGGGGCAGCTCGCAGCCGGATCCCCTTCGTGTCCTTCTCCGGCTGCTTTTCCTTTTGCCCATCTCCTCAGCTTCAGCCTGAGCTGGATGCAGCTGACGACATCCCCAGGGCAGGAACAGACAACCGAGCCCCTGGCACGGCCTCTGGCAGAGGGAAAGAACCCTGACTGTCACAGCCGGCCCCAGGCCGGAGCCCCTCCTGCTGCAGCCGCTCCTGCAGACCCCGCTCCTTCCCCGCACTGCTGCTGAAGGCCCCTGGGTTAACAGAGCCCTGGGCCTGCCCGAGGCCCCGCTCGCCGCTGCCAGGACAGGCCGTGGGGCAGCCTGGGGCTGCGGGACAGGCCTCAGGGGAGGGGCTGGGGACAGGGCAGCTGCAGGGGGGGAGCGGGGCTGGGGGGGCTCAGGGGGGCTCTGAGAGTCGGCGTGCCCAGTGCCTGTGCTGGGGGGTCTGTCTCCCTTCTCCTTCCCCTCCCCAGCTCTCAGGTCACCCCCGGGGATGCCCCAACTGACCCGACTCCGGCTTGGAGCTCCCACCCACCACCCCCGGGCAGCCAGCAGGCAGGAGACACCCCCTCCCCCGTGCAAGGGCCTGGCTCACCTCAGGGGCAGCCCCAGCCCTCACCTCAGACGGGCCATGGCTGGAGCAGAGCCTGCACCTCCCGGCACCAGCCCCTGCCCCAGGACTACAGCTCCCAGCATGCCCCGGGGCCTCTTCCTGCTGCCTGCCCCTGCAGGGACACTTCCCCCGGCCCTGCCCCGCCCCCGCGGGCCCCATGGCCCCTCCCCCAAGCCAAGAGCAGGGCGGGAAACATCCCCCAGAGCCTGAGGGCCAGCGGGAGGGGGAGTGTGGGGCAGGGCGGCAGAGAGGGACCGAGCAACGGTGGCCGCCGGGGTGGGGGAGCAGGGGGAGCACGAGGGGCCGGGGCAGGCAGGGAGGAGGCTAAAAAAGATGGGGACAAGGAGCCAGAGTGAGGAAGGGGAAGAGAAGCAGCACAACAGGCTTTAAGGCAGAAAGAGAACAGCTGGAAACCAGGGAGCCAGAGCCTGGGAGAAAGGGAGAAAGATCAAAAATACCGGCTGTGGGCACTGCTGCCATTGCTTGAGCACTGCCCAGGAACTGCACGGCCAGGAGCCTCAAAATAGGGGCGGCCTGTGAAAGCCCTGCCCCGGGCCCGCTCCTGCACCCTGCTGGTGGTGGTGAATGTCGCCTGGCAGGGTGGCCAGGGCCTGGGGGAGACAACCAGTTGCAGGGTGGAATTGCCCAGCTTTTTTTTTGTTTGCTGGTTGCTTTTGCTTTTTTTAAAAAATAGCATTACAGCTCTGAATACAACCTGCAAGGAGAAAGGAACCAGGCGTACCGGGCTGGGCACATTGAAAGCCCAAACCCGTTCAACAGCCGCACAAACCACCGCTGGCTCCCGCTGTGCACACTCCACTGCCCGCCTGCAGGTACAGGCAGCCGCCGTTTCTTGAGCCTTCCCCAGGATCGGCACCACCGGGCAGCTCAACAAAGCGGGTGGGCTGCAACCACAGGCCATCTGCACGACTGCAAGGGTCTCTCTCCTTTGCTCGTGAGCTAGTCCAGCTTCTGGTTTCCCTAGTGAATTGCACAAACACACAGCGCTCCGAACAGTAGCTGGCCCGAGACACTCGCTCTTGCCCACCGCTGGGTCGCCGTGGCCTGTGTTCCCTTCTGCCCTTGCTGGCCGCCAGCCCTCTGGACCCACCCGTGCCCTGGGTGCAGAGTGGGGCCGCACACGAAGGAGTGGGAATCGCTCTCCAAGAGGAGGTAGGACGCACTGCGGTGATCACCTGCAGGGCTCAGTCAAACAAGCACACCAACCAGCAGTTTGCCTCTGTGGGGTTGGCTCCTTGATCCCCCCCTCCCCTCCTTTTTCCATGCCTATACATGCCCCTCAAATGCCTTGACTCCCCTCTTTCTCCGCCCCTGTCTCCTCCCAAGCAAGGGACCTCCCCGCGGGTATTTTTTCCCCCTTGCTCCCAGGTTTGCCACAGCCGTCCACAGGTTTGCTGTTTCAGGCACTGTTAGCTGGGTCACCTCGGACTTCCACGGCATTACCGATGCAGTTTTTTCCTGGGTACTGCTGTCCCTGCCAGACTTCTCTCCCCAAAACCACCCCAGCTCTTCCTTCAGTTATCTGTCAAGTGTGGCCACCTCCCACACCAATCCCCCTTAACTACCTGTGAAATCCAGCTCTTCCTCATGGCACTCTGACTCCCGTCAGCTTCGCACTCGCTTTGCTACAGACAGCAATAGCTCTTGGCATGCTCAGGCGTTTCCCACGGTGTGTTCAGTAAGCGAAGGCTCCCGGCAGGCCCTAATCTTCAGCTTGCGTGCCTTAAGGCATACCCCCAACGCTGGCTGCGTGTCACATCATTTCCTCCTCTCCTCTTGCTAGCCTCCCTCTAGCCAGTCTTCTCCACCCGACAGTGGCTCTGAGCACCCTCGTCTCAGACCGGGCACGGTTTCAGCTTTTGGAGTGACTCTTTGCCCGTGTGACCGACTTGTCTGCCTGCAGCCTCGTTCTGCAGGTGCTGGGCGTGGAAGTCCTTGCCTTGCACAGGAGACTGGACTGAAGCCTGGTTAGCTGTGAAAATGGTCAACTTTATTTCAAGAACTAAGTCAAGAGCAGCAGTTGTGTGTGCCCTGAGAGGAGCGTGGGCAGGACCGAGCAGGCCACTGGCACTGAGGCTGCCTTTGGATCTCAGCAGGCATTGCCCCAGGAGGAAAGGGTGGTGCTACTCTGCAGCCTGCACTGGATCCTCTTCCTCTTGCTGCTCAAGCCTTTTTCCCCCTTAGCACCTGCAGGAGCTCCTGCACCCGAGTAAAGAACTCCACCAGCTTCTGGAGTGGGAATGGGCAGGAGCTAAACGTGCCCGACTGTGTTGGGATCGGCCTTGGCCTCTGCACGGGGGTGGAGGCGGTGAGAAAATGACTCCATGCCCGCGCCGTTGGAGCAGCCCGGACTGCTGGGTGCAGTCCCATCTGTACCAGGATCCAGTTGTAAAAGTGCTGCGTGGAGGTGTAGACTCCGGGCCGCCTGGCTCTCGCGCAGCCTATCCCCCAGCTGGTCACCCCCACGAGCCAGAAGTAGTCGGTGTGCTTGTCTTGGCAGACCAGAGGACCACCGCTGTCACCCTGCAGCGGAGCGGAGGAGAGTCAGAGGGTTCTGGTGGTGTTGGGTGGCCCCTGTCAGCACTGTGGCTGGCTCCTTCTCTCTCCTGGCACCTGCCAGAGCTGTACCCCGTGCCCAGAAAGGCTCTGCTCAGGTGCTGGAGCCTGCAGGACCTTGTCTGGGAGGGGGTGGTGGGCCTGCAAGGTAGGGCGCTCTCTCCTCTCTGCCCGCTGATCCTGGAGGTGTGGAAGGGGGACGTTCCAGGACTGGGATCCGGACCTCTGGGCTGGGGCAAGAGCACTGGGTAGCCTTTCTGGGCAGAGTGCCGGGGCTCTGGGACAAGAGGGGTGCTGGGCAAGGGCCTGCAGACGGGGAAGGGAAGGCAAGCCCCGACAGCGGTGGGGACCCAGCGGCAGGAGGGCGACTTGGCAGGCGCAACACGCGCCGGGGGACGTTTGGGCGCTGGCGACAGGGCTGCCTGTGCTGCTGGGGGCTGGCGCGGAGCACGCTCCTACCTGGCAGGTGTCGATACCGCCCTGCGGATAGCCGGCACACAGGTTGTGGGGGTGGACGGCCCCTCTGTACCAGCGGCTGCTGTTGCAGACCTTGACATCGATGAGGTGGACCTGGGCCTCCTGCAGGACAGCAGTCGATCCTGCAGCTGTGAGCACAGGAAGGAGTTAGCAGCCAGCAGCCCTTCTGTTCCCACTTCTCCTCCCCTGTGTGGGCGAAGCCCTTCCCTAGGGCCCGCCTTTGCCCCTGCAGAGGCCTTGTGCCGGGCTTGCCCTTCCCTCTCGCTTTGGCTGATGGCTCGGGCCCATCTCTCCGTGGCCGTACGTCCCCACAGCCCGACTCTGGTTTTTGCCGCCGCCGCTGCCCAGAAGCCCAGCCCGCCTCCCCAGCGTGCCGAGCTTACCCTCGGCACACGAATACTCTTTGGGAACTCACATCTTGCCATGGTGGCACCCCAACCGCTGACGTAGCAGCTCGTCAGCTCTGACACTCTCAGTGAGGCGTCGGGCACGCAGGCCAGCTGTACGTAGTAGCCGCACTGGACAGGCTGGTCCAGTTCCAGCAAGGCGATGTCGTTCCTCTCCGTGACGTTATCGTAGTGTTCATGAAGTATCAGCCGATAAATACCGCGCACTTGGGTCTCAGGGCCCAGCTGACCCAAGTGGGTGGCCCCGATCACCACACGCCACATGGTGAGGTACCTGGAAGGCAGATGCAGAGAGGCCTCAGAGGGAGCGGAGCCACATGCTGCAGCAGCCCCACGGTTCCCTGCCTTCTGCTTCCCAAGGCAGGGAGGAAAGCAGCGCTGCGGAGGGTGCTACTGCCCTAGCATGCCTTGGGCACCAGGAACGTGGAGCTGGAGGCTGCTAGGAAGCGGTGGCACGAGCCCAGCCTTCTGCGGAGCAGTCTCTCAGCTGGGCTCGCCAGTGCCCTGGCACCAGGCATACTGCAAGGCAGCGGGATGGCAGGAGCTCGTGGGGCTGCGGACGGGGCGCCTGCTGGTGCTGTGGGGATAGCCCCCTTCCCTGCTCCTCCTTACCTGGCCGCGTTGAAGCAGTGGGCTGCTGTGAGGACCCACTGCGGGCTGATGAGGGACCCTCCGCACACGTGGCCCCAGGGGCTCTGGATGCTGACGATCCAGGGCCAGGCCCCTGGCTGGGCACCCGAGCCACCCACGACGCGCGACATGCCGTAGCTAGCCGCCATGGGCCGGAGCCCGCAGGTCCTGGTGTAAGAAGAAACTCATGAGTGTGCTGCTGGACGGCTGTGCTGCTGTTGAGGCTGAAGGTCAGCCGTCTTCCCTCCCCCCGAGGGGCTGCACGGACGGCAGGGCCAGGGAACCCCGTGGCTGTGCCTCCAGCCCTCTGTCCGCTGTAGCCCCGTAGACGGGTTGTGCCAGCAGCCTGGGTGCTGGCAAGGAGCTGAGGCTCCCACAGGGAGTTTGGGAAGCTGTGGAGTGGCCACAGGGGCCGCGCGGGCCCCCTCGAGTGAAGCCCGTCAAGGGCTGCCCGAGCTCCCTCCCAGAACCTCGGCCCACTTACCCACAGCTGTCCCACATGCCGTGCGCAGGCCGGCACACGGCCAGCAGGACGAGGAGGGCGAGCACTTTCATTGCTGCCAGCGGCACGTGTCAGCTGCAAGAACGAGGTCTGGTTGCCTCCAGCGCAGCCGCCAACGTACTGCCCGCAGCAGTCTCGCTGCCTCTGATGGCCTTGGCCCTGGGGCTGATGTCACAGAGCCGCCGTTTCTGGGCGTGGGGCACGGTGGCCTCTCAAGGGGGGGTGGAGGTGGGGGTGTCAGCAATAGGGGGGGTTTCCAAGCAGGAGGGGAGGCGGAAGCTGGGATCGGACAGCCCTGACAAACCCCTGCTGAACACTCTGCCTGTGGGATGAGGGCGTGCAGGCCCCGTGGCTGGCAGCGGCAGAGGCTGGGCTTTCTTTAAAAATGGATGCTGCCCAAAGGAAAAAAAAAAAAGAAATGAACCATTACTTTCCAAACTCAGTTACTGACGGGCTCCAGCAGTGTTCTGCTGGTTACCAGGAATATGCAGAAATGGGACTTAGGGGACCACCTGCACCTGCGTCTGCAATTCCAGTCCCTTGCTATCCCAGGCCAACATGGCCCATCATTCGATTAATCCATTTATCAAGGTGTCTTCAGCTTGCTGGCAATTTTGCCCTGCCAGTGCTCTGGGAATGCTGCTTGCTGTCCCAGGGCCTTGTTCCTCTCAGGAACCTCAAAATGCTCACTTAGGTTCCTGTTTGCTACAGACACGGGCTCTTTTAGTGCTCAGAAAAGATGAGGGGCACAAGCCACACCTCAAGGAACTCCAGTACCTCTAGGAAATGTTTATCCCAGCAATATTTAGGCCCACGTGTTCTTCTGAAGGCCACTGAGGTCGAGAGAAGAGCAGGGAGACAAGTGACAGAGCGCTGATGCACTCAGATCTGGGTTGCAGGGACAGCAGTGTCTACCACCCCATGTCCTGCCCCTCCTGCGCTGGCTGGCACCTTCACAGCAGGGACAGCCAAGGGGCACACGGTGCCACCCCCTATCTGCCACAAAACCTAGCACCAAACCTGCAGCAGTTTTCATCTACTCGACTATGCCAGGCAACAGAAGGAGCTGTGACAAGTCCTGCTCAGCCATCCCCGTTTCGCTGGCAGAAACCTCTACAAGTGGGGCAGGAGGGACAAGCCGGGGCCCCTCTGATGCTCACAGGGAGCACCTGCAGCCCCTTCCTTCCCACCGCCAAACCTCTTTCCGCTTGGCCGGGACTGACTTCACTGCGTTCCTCCCTGCTCATCTCTCGGCATACACCAGTCCCCAACCCCATTTCAGGCCTCTGCACCTGCTATCGTTCCACTGCAGTTATTTTGCCACCCTGTAAACCTGAACTTCCTATCAAAACACAAAAGAGGGCCACGAAAATGACCAGAGGGATGGAACACCTCCCCTGTGAGCACAAGCTGAGCGAGTTGGGGTTGTTCAGCCTGGAGAAGAGAAGGCTCCGGGAAGACCTTCTAGCACCCTTCCAGTGCTTAAAGGGGGCCTAGAAGAAAGATGGGGACAGACTTTTTAGCAGGGCCTGTTGCAATAGGACAAGGGGTAACGGTTTTAAACTAAAGAGGCCAGATTCGGACTAGATATAAGGAAGAAATTTTTTACGCTGAGGGTGGTGAAACACAGGCACAGGCTGCCCAGAGAGGTGGCAGAAGCCCCATCCCTGGAGACATCCAAGGTCAGGCTGGATGCGTCTCTGAGCAACCTGATGCAGCTAAAGATGTCCCTGCTCACTGCAGGGGGGCTGGACTGGATGGCCTCTAATGGTCCCTTCCAGCCCAAACCACTGTAGGATTCCACTGATTTTTCAGCTGAAAAGCAACCAGAGTGGAGACTAACACGAGGGGGCTCCATCTGATGCCTTCGAGTTCAGCTGATGACAAAACCAGGACACAGCGCAGCTGTTTCACATGCAGCCGCTTCGTGTTTTACCTGCAGAAGGTCCTGGGCAGACCCTCGCCTGCCCACGTCCACCTCCAGGCAGCAGCTCCAAAAGGCCCGAAACTCAGCACACAGTTGCTCGGGGTTCTGCAGCTCTGGTGTCCCGTTGGTCGCTATCAGATCCATCGCCTAGAGTGACAAGAAACACAAGACTCCACCTGTTTCTTTCTTACCCAGAACTGCTCACAGAGAGCCCATTTTTTAAGGTCCAGCCTCCAGTGCCAGTTTCCTCCCTGGCAGAGGGTTAGAGATGATTTTTCTCTACCTACAAAAAACCTCTGATGCAGCCACAGCTACTCCAACATCAACGTGATCTTGCCTCGACAGCTGATTGCAGTGGCTGACCTAGTTAGGAGGAACTCCATCAGCAAAAGCACATTTGGCTTCTCTGTGCATCGACACCAGCTTTCCTGGCTATTTTAAAGAGTGAACTTGGTCCAGCTGTATTATTTCAAAGGATTCGGACATAAAATGCATCCCTGCAGTGCTCACTGCTCCCTAAAGTACAGCTTCCTTAAAACAAAGGTAGTCCAGATTTTCCCTCTGTTCTAGATAAAAATGGTAACTAGAGGATAAAAAAGTAGATCCATCAGCTTATTCCTTGGCTAAACAGAAACATTTGGAACCTCATTTTCAACACAGACACGTTAGCTGTGTGCACAAATATACTATGAAGAAAACACATAACTGGGCAGACAGGAGCCACCCGCAACTCTGTCTTTGAGCAGTCTCCAAATTCCAGATCAGCAAGTCTTCCTGACAGACCTCATGCCAAGGAATTAGAACGTAATTTTGCAAAACATGGGGCGAGCATTATCCGGGGCAGTTCACTTGGAATCAAGGTCTAACACGCTGCGAAGCTGGACAGATGAGTTCATTCTGCTTTTGTAAGACGTTCTTCAGAACGGCAAGACAAATGTTTTGAACTGTTTGAACCTAAACTTGCAGAATATGTCCCAAATATACAGCAATAATAATAGAAATAGGCCTAGGAGTCTTCCATACAAATGTCCGCCATGACAAGAACAGCTCTGCGCTACTGGCGTTTAAAGAGACGGTGGCCAAAGGGACTTTGCTCTTATCCTCTTAAACACAGAGGAAAAATTCCAGGCCTAAAAAGGCAAATGAACTATCCTAGAGGAAAAACAATAAAAGGAAGTTTCTCTACTTTTCCCACAACAGAAGTGTCACAAAATCAGTCCTGTCCCATCCCTCTGCAGCTGCCCTCAGGCACCGGGCACAGCGGTGAGCCGGAGGGCCTGTCCTCACTGCGGTTAAATGGTGCTGCCCCAGGGACGTCCCTTCTCCTGCGGTAAAGGAACACAGCACCCATGCCAGCCTTGGGAATTTTATTCCGGCTACATTCGCCTGGCTGTGAAACAGGAATGCCTAGGATTTGGTTTGTTGGGTATTTTTAAAACTGAAACTGGGGAGGTCCAACCAGCGTTTCAAAGGACATTTATCGCACCAATATTTGTCCCTCAGGCCCCAGACATATGCCTGGTGGAAGGAAATCCCAGTGAGAGAAAACAAACACTGTCACAGAAATATCCAGGCCACTCTTGGCTGGAAAATGGTTCATTCCTGTGAGTTCTGCATCGGCTGGAAAGAACGTGAGCTACAGGGGATGCATTTGCTCTACACGTGGAAAACAACAATCATATCTACATTCAGACTGGTGTTAACTCTTTGATCAATGATCCTTTAATGCCCTTAGAGTACATGTAGGTATTTCAACTCCTGTCAGGAACGGAAGCTGCTGCGTGCCTTGCACTGTTAAAACAAGCATTCACGAAAATGTGAAAGAACATCCTTTGGTTTCCAGGCTTCGCAGAACTCCCTGGATGGGGTCTAAATGTGACTATTAAACCCAACAGCTACTGTGTGCCATCAGCTAAAAACCTGACCTGTAAAGACGGGTCTTGCTTATCAGCTCTCCTGTTTGGATGCAGCTGAGAGCTCTCGCTGCACTCTGTGATTCCACACACAACAGCAGAGGGATCCTGTCCCTGTTGGGGCTGATTCACTTTCATAAAACCAGCTGGGAACTGGGGAACTTCAGGCGGTCCATCACAAGCTGTTCACTGTTCCCAGCTCAGGGGCAACAGCCCCTGCCCAAGAGCCCAGGAAGTGAACACAGGTGGGACCAACTCCAGGTGCCTGATTTTAACCTCCTGCAGTTTTACTCAGGCACCTGAAGACACCGTGAAGCTCTGAGTGCTCAAGCTGATCTCAACTCCCACAGCAGATGAGGCATGTAGGGAGAAAAAGAGCATCTCAAATAATCTGGGCAAGGGCAGGAATGGCTGAATGTGAATTTGATCAGAGAGAAAAAATCCAGTTCCCTGCCTCACAGTTGACCCGAGGCTTCTCCAAGAGCCCTAAGCAACCTTTGAGGTTAAGGAAGCTGGGAATTTTCAGCCTGCAAACCAGGGACACAGGCCTACTGCCACCTTGCCAGCTGCGGTGCACTCAGCTGACTCAGCATCAGGCTGAACCCAAACCTCTTTACTTCTTCTCCCCCCTCAGGAGGTGGCACAGTGCACACCGCTCCTCCTGTGTGCACTGGAACCAACAACCCCGGGCACCTACCAAACCAAAACAAGCCTTCCAAGAAAACTCAGGAATCTTTGTTCAAGCAGAGCGGAGGACTGACACTAGTGTAGTTGTTGTATTCCTTTCTTAAGTAGCCTGCCTGGGGGTATGTCTTGACCCTTCTGCTGTTTCTTCTCTCGGCCTGCAGCACACAGTCTGGGTGCCATAGACCAGAGAGAGCACAGCCTTATTGCTATGGGAAAAGCTACACGTCATGCTCTATTTCAATTCCAGCCTCAACACAAACGATCTGTCTATACACATGGTCACAATTAATTTCCTCATACATTCCTGCATCCCAATCAGGAATTAACTGTGCAGCACCTAACTTTGTTCCAGCTACCAGTCATGAGGTTTTATCGTGGTATACACGCCTTCACTATCACACACTCATTTGGGATAAGAGCTGGTCATTTCATTTTAAGGAATGAGGATGAATCGGAAAACCTCAAAACATTAAAAATACATTTGTTTACTCCAAGTTTCTGTGCTAAAACCCATTTTTAGAAAGTCATTTGCTAATGAGTAATTATGGCATTTCTACAAGCAGCGACACTGCTTACCTGAAAGGCTCAGGTGAGCCATCGGCACTGATCCGAGTTTGAAAAGACTTCTCTGCCTGCAGACACAGCTGGAATGCTTTTCAGAAAAAGTCGCCAACTGGAGAAACTTGCCGCTGAAAAATCGCTGTCACTCAGAGATACAGCTCAAAGAGATTTCAAAAAGCATACAAGGTATTTCAAACCCAGTTGGAGGCAGAGATGGCACATCTCTGACCTGGCTACAAGTCACGTCTCTTTGGAAGTCTTCCCCTTGACGTCACCAAAGCTACAGGAGATGCTGCTGTGCTGCAGTGACAGCTTTAGAAGCGGGCCATGGGGGAACTGGTTCCAGCTGATGTGGCTGGGGTTTTGCCTCACGGGGGATTAACGGGATAGATTTGAAAGACACTGGTATCTGATTTTATGTACACCCTACCCTGAGAGGATCTTCATCAATAGAAGGAGGCTGTCCTTCCGCCATCTCTATTGCCACGACCCCAAGGGACCAGATGTCCACCTTGGGGCCATAGGCTTCTTTCCTCACCACTTCTGGTGCCAGCCAGTATGGAGACCCGACCACTGTGCTCCGTCGACTCTGCTCAGGGCTGAGCCGAGCACAGATGCCAAAATCAGCTGAGGAGGAAAACAAGTGGTGTTAAAGGCAGCTCGAATTAGGAAAGCAAGCAAAAGAAATCCCCACTCTATGCCCGAGAACACGGTGTGGAATCTATCTGGAAAAGCGGCCGTGCTCTGTTTGCTCAGTGCTGTAGCCACGGAAATATTGTTGAATTGGCCACTTAAAACCCACCCCTCAAGTTCCCTGCAGTGGCTTTTGTTGACTTGAACCGTTAGACTGTAACTCCCTCCCTCTGGAAGGGCCACACACAAACCCAAGACACTCTTCACACCTTTCTCCTTTCTGTGCCTCTCTGTAGGTTGGAACTGTGCTCGGAGCTGGCAGCAGTGGTCAGCGCACTGCCACAGGAATCCCTTCTGGGGAACTGGCTGTCAGTCAAAAGCAGCCCCATGCCACAGTCTGGGAAGGCTGTGGCTGACCAAGAATACCTACCCAATTTGACAGTCCCATCCACTGCAAGCAGAATGTTGTCGCTTTTGATGTCCCTGTGAATCACTTGCTTTGAATGAAGGAAATCCAGGGCTTGAAGGCACTGATAGGTAAAAAGGAAACATGAGGGTAAAAATTAATGACCAGATTTCATCACTCAAGAATGAAACGCCTCTAAAACATTGAATTTCCAGATGAATTGCGAGCAATGCCTGAATATTGCACTGTCAAGAGGAATAGCTTGCTGCTTCAACACTATTAAAGTAACAACTTTCCAAAGGAAGGCATATCAGGTTTGGGAAGAGAAATGTCCATTACTGTCACAGACTAGCCCCTGAAAGCACAGGCAGGACGGCTGCTGCCGCAATCAGTGTGCCATGTCCATCCATATGACAAAGTATTGTTTGCCAGAAATGAGAAAGTCCCTTCCTTCCGTGTGAAGTAGATCACTGTTGGGTGGGAGGTTGCAGGACAAAGACTTTATTGTCAGGCTCTACAGCAGATTTGGAAATAGCACCTTAGTCATTTTTCAGGAGCAAACACCATTTTGGGTGGAATGCTATCCTTTTAAGCTGAGACTCTGACAAATGAGTCTCTCCTTTGCCTTGCTGTTCTTTTAAAATTCTGCCACCAGCATGTTTGCTTTTACAGGCAAGGAATGCAGTACAGACATGCTCCAGGCACGTGTTTAAAGAGGAAAAGTTGAGAAGAGTCAAACTTAAAAAAAAAAAAGTAAAAAAATGTAATGCAATAACGGTGTTTAAGAGTGTAATCACAGAGTACAGAAAGTGCAGTGACACTGTCAGGCAGTTCACTTAAGGTGCCCTTTCTTCTCCATATCATAAAGCAAGGCAGAAACAAAGCTCTCAAGATGAAATCCCTCCTGTTCTTGCCACCTGTTCACCAGTACCATCCCGTCCAAGGAAGAGGAAGCACACGCGGGATCCCTCACCTCCCTACAGACAGCTGCCATCTGCCCTTCCTCCATACAAAACTGGGTAACATCTTCGGTTAAAGCACCTCCGGCCATGTATTCCATCACCACCCGGAGCTCATCACCGACCAGGTAGCTGAAAGAAGAAAACAAGGGCACTGAGATGAACAGGCACAGCTAAATTACCTCATGGAAAAGACAGCTGGTGATAGGGGGCCACATAGAAAATATATTTTATAACCCAAGATATATCAAAAATATTAATAGGGAGCTACCTAGGAAAACAAAGCTAAAACTATTAAAACTTGCATCCCAGAACTAACACGCATGCAAGTAGGCAATTAGTCACTAACCCCTGCAAACTGCTCAAGAAAGAAGCTGATAAGGGAAACAGAAAAGACAGAAACAAGGACCTAATTCATGACTCAAAGGCGTCAAAGGCAGGAGGAGCTAAGGGCTAAGGAGGGCTCGCTAACATCCATCTCTAACCAAGAACAAAAAGGAGACAGCCAGATGTGCACACAGGGACAGACCAGGCTGAAACCAGTCTGGGACTGCAAGCTCAGCCAAATTAGAGCTTCCAGGGGAGAGGGGAGGAGTACAGAGCGAGGAAGAACTACAGCCTTCATCCCTGAAGACCCCTGCCCAGGACCACCAAGAGGAACTGCGCAAGCGCCCCGAGGAGGAGCCCGAGGCAGAGATTATGGAAATGACAAGTGACAGGAAGAAATGGCCTTTTTGGGGACAGGTCATGAATATGTCTAGGCGTTTCGAAATAGGTGATGTTTTAACTGGATAAATACTGGAGAAGCAGCCACGGTGGGGATGCACGTTTGTGGTGGAGCGATCCCCTGTGCATCTGCGCGCAATAAACACACCTACTGTGTAACCTTTCGGGTTGTAAAGTCTTTTCCCTACGTCAGTTTTGGCGAGCCAGCCAGAAGGCTCTCTGCTCGGCTGTGGGATCACCTGGGGAGCGGACGCCCCTGGGCGCACCCCAAGCACTTTCCTCGGAGGAGCCTCCGCTGCCAGCTGCTCACCGCGGGAGCAGACAACAACCTCCTGAAGCCGCGGATCAAACGGTATGTTTTGTGAGAGGGGCCTGTAAGTTGTACGCGTGGCAGGGGCAGCTGGTAAATCGAGCAGAGACATCTGGCGTGCAGCATAGTCCCCGTATGGGAGGAGGGTACCCTGCATGGTAACAGGGGGATTTGCTGACTGATAGGGCGGCCGCTAGCGATCTTGGCAGTAGATCGAGCAAATCCGAGGTTGCCGCTGCATCCCAACATCGGGAGCCAGGACGGACCTGCTAATGACTGGTACATAAGAAGCAGGAGAAGGGTAAGCGGGCCTCTCACGATCATGTCATCTTTCCAATATTTGCAGCTGCTTAGAAGGGTGTTCACTGGGAAGGCTAAATAACTAAACTTAAACCCCACAATCTTGCCAGGGGATATTGGTTATGACTCTTGTCCAGGGAAGTCGGTTTGCCCGTGCCCTGGATGAGTAGGTGGACTCCATCACCTGGCAACAAAAGGGGAGGTAATTGTATGATTTGCCTGGGGATCAACATGAGTCGTTTGTGAATGTCTTTATATGTTAGTTGAAGCTTCCTGCAATTACAATTCCTGTCGTTACTATCAAAACTGTCCGGACATTCTGAGTGTATGCGTGAGTGAGACGTATGAAGTGAGTGAGGAGCTCTATCCGCGGTTCCGAGCTGGGGCGACTGAGGCGGCCGGAGAAGAGCGAAGCAAGTGTAATAACTTGAAGTATGAATAAGGAGTGCCGTGCCCATCCTTGATACGTCTGTGTAACACGTGGATATTGATAAGTAGTAATGTTGGTCCGTGGAAAGTAGAGTTGTGCGGAGAAGGAAGGAAAAGATAAGCGAAGGGTTCGGGTTTGAAAAACAAAAGATGGGGGGAGGAAAGAGTAAACCTCATGAAAAATCCCCTTTAGGATGTGTTCTGACACATTGGAAAGACAGAGCAGGACAAGGGGGCACAGAAAAGAAGAAAAAGTTGATTAAGTATTGCAATCAATGGTGGCCGCTTTATAAGCTGGAAGATGGGGCAAAACGGCCTAAGGAAGGAATGGAGAAGGCAATTCCAAACCCTATAAATCGAGCAGTGCTATATGCAGTGAAACAAGGTCCCTCCGAGTCGCCTTCCAAATTTCTCGATAGACTAAGGGACACGATGTGTTGTCATACACCACTGGACCCCGGGTCAGCAGTGGGAATACAACATCTGGTATCCCTATTTCTAGGACAATCTCAGAATGATATCAGACGCAAATGACAAAAATTACGTCCACCAAATAGTCGAAACTTGGAAGTGTTATTGGAAGAGGCTTGGAGGGTGTTTAGCAACAGAGAGGACAATTATAAGCAGAGTCTAGGCAAATTGGTGGCAGTAGTTAGAGAAGAGAGAGAATGGAAACCTAAATCCAGGATGAGACGTGGACCGGCGCCCCTGAGCAGGGATCAATGTGCTATATGTAAAAAAACGGGTCTCTGGAAAAGGGAATGTCCGGAGCGACAGCGTCAGGGGAACAATAGGTGGCGGGATAACCCAAGAAAAACGATCGCACATGTAATGGACTGATTAGAGGATCCATTGATTACAACGAAATGAGGAGAAAAACAAAGAAAAAAAAAAAAAAAAAAAAGGAGTTTCTAGTTGATACGGGGGCAACATACTCAGTTTTGAATCAAGCTTTAATGCCTTTAGGAAATGACTATGTCATGGTAAAGGGAGCAACTGGCCAGAGTGAAAAAGCTTGTTTTTTGGAACCATTAAAATATAAACTGGTCAAGCAGGTAGGCATCCATAAATTTTTGTCTATGCCAAATTCACCGAATTCCCTGTTGGGAAAAGACCTATTGGAACAGCTGGAGGCCACGATAAAATTCAAAAAGGGTGAGATTACTCTGGAGGTAAATGATGATCAATATGTACAAATAATGAGCTTGTCTTTGGTGAATATTCCCATAGAAGGACAAATCGACGAGGAGATCATTAATCAGGTCTGCCCCGGGGTTTGGGTGACTGATGCCCCAGGGCGTGCCAAGAATGCCCAACCAATAATAAGAAATTTGAAGGATGGACAGAGAGCGGTAAGAATCAAACAATACCCATTAAAGAAAGAAGACAGGGAAAGGATTCAACCGAAAATAGAGCGATTCCTAGAATTGGGCTTATTGAGGGAATGTGAATTGGAGTTCAATACCCCCATTCTCCCGGTCCGAAAACCAGATGGGTCCTATCGAATAGTCCAAGATCTGAGGGCCATTAACAAAATAACAGAGGTTCTATACCCCGGGGTTGCCAATCCATATACCTTGCTAATCACCTTAACTCCTGATTTAATTTGGTTTACAGTTTTAGAAGTAAAGCCTTCTTTTGCCTCCCTCTCCATGAAGCCAGTCAGAAAAGTTTTGCATTCAAGTGGGAAAACCCTAAGAGCGGTCGGAAGACCCAGCTCACAAGGACGGTGTTGCCACAAGGTTTCAAGAACAGCCCTACCATCTTTGGGAACCAACTAGCAAAAGATTTGGGATTATGGGAACCACCATCGGAAGAAGGAAAAATACTACAATACGTGGATGACATCCTCATTGCAACTAAACCCAGAGAAGCCTGTGTCACCTGGACTGTAAGTTTATTAACTTTTCTTGGGCTTCAGGGGTACTGAGTGTCCCAAACAAGGCACAAGTGACTTTGCAGCAGGTTACATACTTAGGGTATAAGATCAGTGCAGGACAACGGTCCTTGGGGCAAGCCCGGAAAGAAGCCCTATGCCAGACCCCTCGGCCACAGACTGTAAAAGAACTGCGGACCTTCCTGGGAATGACGGCGTGGTGCCGGCTCTGGATACATGACTATGGCCTGCTGGCCAAACCACTGTATTCCCTGATAAAATCCAGTCAAAGTCACCTCCAATGGGATGCTGAGTCAGATCAGGCATTCCATCAGCTGAAGAAGGCCCTGATGTCAGCACCTGCACTGGGACTCCCTGATGTGAGTAGACCATTTCTCCTGTTTTCCCATGAAAAGCAGGGAATAGCGTTAGGAGTACTGGCACAAGACCTGGGACCATACAGATGAGCTGTGGCGTACTTCTCCAAACAACTGGATGCTGCTGCCAAAAGGTGGCCTGGCTGCCTAAGGGCGGTAGCAGCAGTCATCCTGAATGTCCAGGAACCTCAGAAGTCTACCCTGGGTCAGAAAATGACTGGTTTCCTATCTCACACAGTGTCTACAGTCCTTGAAGTGAAAGGGGGACATTGGCTCTCCCCACAGAGATTCCTGAAATATCAAGCTATCATGGTCGAGCAGGATGATGTTGAGATTGTGACCACTAACATTGTCAACCCAGCTTCATTTCTTAGTGGGAAGACTGGAGAACCAGTGGACCACGACTGCCTCGAGACGATTGAGGCCACGTACTCTAGCCACATGGACCTAAAGGATACCCCCATGGATGGGGCAGAGCACTGGTTCACAGATGGGAGCAGCTATATCCTGGGCGGAAAATGACATTCTGGGTACGCCATCACCACTGCTAAAAAGGTAATAGAATCTGGACCACTACCGGCTGACACGTCAGCACAAAAGGCCGAGATCATAGCCCTCACTCGGGCCCTGGAGAGGGCCGAAGGAAAGGCTGTGAATATTTGGACTGATTCTAAATACGCCTTTGGAGTGGTACATGCCCACGGAGCAATTTGGAAGGAGCAAGGACTGTTGAACTCCCAAGGAAAGACTATCAAGCACGCAAAGGAAATTTTAAGACTTTTGAATGCAATCCAACTTCCTGAAAAAGTGGCAATTATGCACATCAGGGCACACCAGAAAGTGAGCACTGAATTGGAAAGGGGAAATGAACTGGCGGACAGAGAGGCAAAACAGGCAGTTAAAGAAATGGTAAAGGTAGAGGGAGCACTAGTCCCAGATGGACAGATAACCCTAGAAGGTAAGCCAGAATACACTAAGGAGGATCGAAAGTTAATCACAGATTTGGAAGGAACATACAATGAGGACGGCTGGGCCATAACATCACATGGGAAACTCATAGTCCCCTCTTATATGGTTTGGCCATTGGTCCGGGAGGAACACAAGAAGGGACACTGGGGGGTGGAGGCATTACACAAATACCTTATCAGACATGTGACGGCTCGAAATTTATACACCACTGTCAGACAAGTGACTCAGCAAGGTGACCTTTGCCTCCAGACTAATCCAAAAATTGTCCCCAAACCAGAAATGGGCCAAATTGGGAAAGGGAATTGTCCGGGACAACATTGGCAAATTGATTTCTCAGAACTTCCTAGAAAAGGGGGGTATAAATACTTGCTTGTACCAACTGATACCTTTTCAGGCTGGCCAGAAGCCTTCCCATGCAGAACAGCTAAAGCTCGAGAGGTGACCAAGGTGTTGCTACAAGAAATCATACCCAGGTTTGGAGTCCCAGCGGTGATGTCCTCAGATAGAGGGCCGCACTTCATCTCCAAAGTTGTGCCAAAAATAAACCACCATCTAGGGACAGATTGGCAACTACACACTCCATACCGGCCACAATCCAGTGGCCAGGTGGAGAAAATGAATCACCAGATTAAACAACAGATTGTTACATTAGGACAAGAAACCAATTGGGCCTGGCCACAATCTCTACCCCTAGCAATGCTACGGATACGAACTAGACCCCGAGCTAAAGAAGGGCTAAGCCCATTTGAAATCCTATATGGGCGACCCTATGGGGTACAAAAGGGAACCTCTTCACAAATTGGTGAAGAACTGATGACTTCCTATATGGTGGCATTAGGGAAACAGCTTCGTAAATTTGAAAAACAGGTGTTTGGAACCCGATGCAGGGGTTTGGATGGGTCAGTGCATAACATACAACCTGGAGACTAGGTGTATGTTAAGTCTCTTACAGAGAAAACTGTGGAGCCACAGTGGGAAGGACCATACCAAGTGCTTCTTACCTCTTTCACAGCAATCAAGATCAGGGAACAAAGCGCCTGGATTCACCACTCCTGAGTGAAGAAAGCTCCTAAAACTCCTTGGAAAGTAACACAGGGTGAGGATGAACTGAAACTAAAGCTTTGCCAAGCGAAATGAGTATATTGCACCCAGAAGTGTTTAGTAACTCGGCCTGCCAAGATTTAGTCAGGAAAATTGTTGTATTTGTAGTTATCGTAACCCAAGGGTTGAACAGTAACACCCCAGAATGGCCATGGACCCAAGCTCATATTGAATATACTGGGGATATGGGATCGCTCTCTGATAGAAAAAGCTTAAGCCTTGCCACGTGGTTATGCATAAAAATGAAGTGTAGCCCAAAAATTATTGGAGCACAGACCTTCAGAGAATGATGCCTCAACTGCAGGGAATGCTGGGTCAAAACATAAGCGTAGGATGCCGAGGAATTAACGGAACTTCCTACAAAAGGGCAAACCAGATAGCTGTATCCAATATAATAACAAACACAACAAATAGAAAGCCGTGCAGTATCTTGGATTGTTGGCATAATTTTACTCTAACACAACCTGTCTTTGTAACCTGGGTCTGGGCACGTGGTGAAATAAGATTACCATTGAAATCTTGTTGTCTATGCAGGAAACGGTTGTGCTTGTTTAAGAACAACATGTCGCTTTGTGTCTGTAGAAGGAGTAGAAATAGACACCAGGAATCACTCGAACTTCTGTATTTGTAATTTTACCACCATCACAGGATGTGACTTTAGCTACTTTGCTCCTGTGGTTTCTCATCAAATCCTGAGATCAAACTATACACTGATTTCTGAACTAGAACCCACACCTACAGGGATGGATTTAGCAGTGACAAAAAGGTTGTTGAAACACCCAGACTTAATGCAGATATTAGAGGAAGCCAAGAATAATGGACAGGAAACTCTAATAACTGTTCATCATGAGGCAAATGAGATAAGTAGGGTCTTGAAAAGGGTCAAAAAGGATGGAGAACACAAATGGTGGGATACACTTTTTGGGTGGTCACCTTCAGACACTGGACTTTTTCAACGTCCTAATGCATCCAATAGTAGTGTTGTTGATAGCTACCGCTATTTTATTATTTCTAGTAGGGACCCTATATATGTGGGTTTGGCGTATAGTTAGAAGAATAACTTCAATGTACGAAGCATTATACCAACCAGAATAGCCAAGTAAAAGAATTCACTTAACAGAAAAGGGGGGAATTGATAGAGGGACATATAGAAAATATATTTTATAACAGAAGATATATCGAAAATATTAATAGGGAGCTACATAGAAAAAAGCTCAGCTGCCACTGAAGGCCAACAGGGAAGCGTGTGCTGCCTGACGGCTTCTGGCCCACTCGGAGTTGCAGGTGGTCTGAACAGCGAGGAGAGCAAGCAGTCATTAGGGTGCCATGTTTGTGTTGAGTGAAAGAGCCAAGATCTGCTACACTAATCTGAAGGAATAACTGAAAAAAAACATACTGCTTTCTCTGGTCCGGTAGTTTCCCAGATAAAATACAAACAACAAAGGTGATCGCTCAATGCAAATGACTTCTCAAGGTTTCACTTGCAACGTACATCACTGAAATACTTGAAGAATCTTAGTTCAGGAGGAAGACTTTCAGTGTTTCACAGTGTATTTTGTTTGACCCTTCTGGCAATATTCCTGTATCACCAACACAAACACAGGCTTCTTTGTTCACCTGTGCATCCAAAGCAAAACCGGGTGATGCACCATTCACTGGAAGTAGGAACAAACACCTCCCTCCCCTGTCCAGGCCTTTTCTCTGGAGCAGAGGGCTTCAGCATCCACATGGGCATCTGACTGGATGCCTAGCCAGGAATCCTGCCTGCCAGCACGGCAAGATGACGGGGCAACCCCACCACCGGCTACACCCCCTGTTAACACTGTTTTGCAAAGCCTGCCTCAAACATTTAGCCTCTGTTGAAGACGCTCTAATTCCTCCCTTTATAAGCTAACATACCTGCAAGGAACCCTCTGCCCTGGAATTTACTTCATTGTGCCCTCAGCTAAAGCTATTGAACTGAGCCCTTGGATACTCCCTCATGGCACTGAGATTCAGTTCTTGAGAGTCCTGTCAACCTGCTAAGGGTGCAGAGAACTCTACAGGAGCAGCTGAAATCTCCCAGCTGAGGAAGGCTTCAGCCTCTGCAGTCACACCAGCCATCAGTGGCAGGGCAGGTGCGACAGAAAGGGTGGTACAGCACAAGGACGAGCACTGACAGCCGCTGTGAAGAAGCCACAGCCAGACTGCACCCCTTTACAAGCTGTTGTCCCCGTTACAGACAGAATGGTGTTGGCTTTGAGATCACACACGAGGAGGTGTAGCTCCATCCACTTGCTGTCCTAACAGTCAACAGCAGACACAGAGTAAACTGGGCTATGCTATGGACCCAACAAGTTTCCATCTGAGAACACAGCACTGGCCGTTATGAAGTGCAAGAAGCAGATTAAGCTCTTGTACTGCAGAATCACAAAGGGCTTGGTGTCTTTTCCTAGAGTAGGGCCTAGCCAGGGGTTGGGGCCAACGGTCAGGATTCTAATGGTATGAACTGGCTGGGAATGAGCTATGACAAAGTGCCCCGTATCGGAAGGATATACAGTGGATGTGCTGCAGGCTGCCTCCTGAGACACGCCTGCAGTGCAGTTTTACCTGATCGAGCCACGCAGATGTGTCTCGGGTACATCTTTAGAAGCATAAAGCTAAGAAATAAAACAAGGATTGTTATAAAAGTTTTTTCTTTTTTCTGTTGGGGCACATTGAAAACACCTCCTCCTCTCTATCCACAGTGCCAACTGATGTTCTTTCAAAGGAGTTCTCTCTGACAAAAACAGAGAATTCTTATGAAAATGAACTCCCATCTATTAGTAGAAGCAGTAGTAGTAACAGCAGGCATAAAAATGTCACCAATGGAGTATCTGGGGCAGGAGAGCTCCTTGAGGCTGAAAGAATCAGCTTAGTGCTGTGGTTGTCTATGGGTTAAAAAAGAAACCAAACCCAACAAAACCACAAAGCAAAACAATCCCAAACCAACAGCCCAACAGATTTCTGCAAAGTATATTTGGCTCCAATGACTGCCGAGAATCAGGAGTCTAAAGATCACTCAGGAACCCAAATCTTCTGGTCCATTTGGCCATTAGCACACAGGCGTTCGCTAGGCCAGTCAGGAGGTCACAGCCTTCTGCTCAACCAGAAACAATCTCTGCTTCTGCCTTCAGCGGAGAAGGCAGCTCAGGCAAATCCAACCGCGTCACAGCTGCCCTCGGCGGCACAAGGAACACCCAGAGCGCTCTCTCGCTTCCTCTTCAGCACAGTCACAGTTCGTGTAGGGAGTCGGGACGCTGCGACACTGAACTGAGGATGAACACTGAGCACCTGTAACCCCGAGACATGCGTAGAGCACACACTGCTTTATCAGACAAGAAATACAGAACACATACTCAGTTTCTCTAGGATCTCCTCATCGCTCATTTCGGGTTTCTTTCGCCACCGGTCCGTGTCTCTGTACAAAGCATTTGAGTTTTCAGGCTGGCGAGTGGTGGCTCCTTCAGCTGGTGCTGGTGCAGCCGCAGGTTCAATTACAGAGCGGGTGTAGGTCTGTGACGAGAAAGTATTTTGCGTCAGAAAAGCAGCTTGCAGAGATGCCCCTGAGACTGTGTTTCAAATGCAAACCCTTAGGAAGATGCTGTCTGCCCCATCCAGGGCTCTTAAAATGTTTGGGTTTGCTCTCCCCTTCTCAACCTCAACAGACAAAAGTGAAAGGCTGGCTTTACACAAGTTCATGGTCAGTTTCATTTTCAATTTTCATTGATTTTCTGAAAAGATGCCTCAAACAATGAATTTACTGTGGTGCAAGGATACAGAAATAGGTCTGTCCAGGGCCCCAGAGCCTTGTGCCTTGATGCTCGTGTGTTTTCTCGGGTAACGACACGACTCTTTAGCTGCTACGCAAGTGTCTGAACAGAAGCAGGAAGCATCTCCCTTTTCTGATCACAACGGTGGAACTGACTTCTCATCAGGATTTCAAGCCGTAGGGAGTGGCCACGAGGAACTGCGTTCCAGTCCTTCAGAGACCTCCCTTCTCTTCACAAGGCAGAGCTGTGCAGGATTCTCCTCACCAAACTGCAGCCATGGAAAAGCTAAGGGGGCAGCCTAAGCTCTTCATTTACCTACTTGTACAGCCTGCGGAGAGCGACGGCTACCTCCAGGGGACACTTTCTCCTAAGGATCCCGCAAGGGGGTGGACTGTGTCTGATGACCGCTCTCTCCGCTGATGCCAGAGAGCCCATACAGGCACTTTGGACAAAGCTGCTCACGTTGACACCGCTGGCATTAACAGACACAGTGCTGCCTCTTATCTGATACTGATGAACACACGGTCCCTCTCAGAATCACAGGAAACTCATGACTACATGGGAAAGTTCAAGGCACACTTTCCTGGTGTCGGTGACGTGGGTGAAGCACTGGGTCACGGTAGGACTCCAGCCCGTTCATCCGTGGACAGCAAATGCTGTCTGATCCGAAACATGTAGCTCTGAATGACACCCGCTGCAGTGCTGACCAAAGCTGGGACTTCCTGATTTTGTATGTTCAGGCCACGGGGCGATAACAGAGGGAGGTTTGTTGTCCTCTTCCTCTTCTTCATCACCTTCATCCTCTCCTTCAGAAACAGAGGGAGCTGGTGGGGGTTGTGAGGCTGGTTTTGTGCTCTGTGGACAGACAGACAGCAGCGTGAGTGACAGTCCCCATTCTGGCACTTGGGAGGTTTGATAATCACACCACACTTGAGTCTGCTTTTCCCTGCACTGTGACATCCAACCAGCATTCTCTGAGTCGGTAACTTTTGAAAGCTCCCGTCTGGACTGTCTCACCACTGCCTACGTCTGCTAGAGCAAACTGCCACAGCATCCGCCAATGCACCCGTACCCACGGGAAAAGCCATGGGGAAGGCTTATGGTGCTCTGCTGAACCCCAAACTTCCTTTTAAAGGTGTGTTTTAGCAAGATGATGAAAGTGGCATCAATTGAAAATCTGAAGTGTGACTATTCAAAGATGACTTTCATTTTGTTAGACACGCTCTCTGCTGTGTAATCCCAAACCTCAAATTAAGGTGCTTGATACTCGAAAATAAAGGCCAAATCCCCGTTCAGTCATTTGCTATTCAGTCCACTCACATCAACACTACTAAAGCTGGTCAATATTCACGGGGAGGGCATGACTACATCTCTGGGATTGCTATGCAATCCAGTATTCATTAGAGTGGAGGATTATTTCAAACTTTCTTGCAATGGTTCCAGTCACTTACGTATCAATTCTAACCTTATCTATATTCAGCTCCACATCCAGCTGTACTAAGGAGAAATCATAACAAGTAACAGAAATCGACACTAAGTTGTTAAAAATTAAAATGGATTAATTAGACAGTACTGAATACTGTTGTGAATGATATATTCCACCATGCCCAAGAACAGCAAGCGATCTTCTGTCTGCAGAACCAGACTTTCATCTGTCTAAAAGTTCTTGAACAGAAAATTAGAGAACAGCCAGTGACCCCTTTACTGCCGCTGCATAGACACTAAAAGGTATTTTCGTTCAGCCTACGAGGCTGGCACTCTGTCACCAAAGGCAAAGCTCAGAGCCTGCTCCACAGTTCTGAAACGCCATGGAAGGAAGAGGTTCCTTTCACACTCACTGAAGGACAGGCTTCTGGGTATCCATGGGCGCTTTCACCTGCAACGTGCAAGGGAGAATTAACCAGATGCCGTTATAAAACTGCCTGATGGGGGGAACCCCACAAAACAAGTAAATCCAAACAGATAGCATTTCTCTTTCACAACAGCCCTCCAGCAGCCACAGCTATTTTACATAGCAAGCAAGACAGCAGGACAATATACTAGGCTACTCTTTTTCTAGAGTTTCTGGTGTCTATGTTTTGCTCGGTTTTGCCAGCCAATAAAATAAACAGAAACTTGATGAAGAAAATGCAAATTGCTCTTTAACAGTCAATGCTTCTGCTCTGCCCAAGAGCTAAAGCAGCTTCTTTTCGTAGAATGGTTTGGGCTGGAAGGGACCTTAAAGACCATCTCGTTCCAACCCCCTGCTGTGGGCAGGGACACCTTCCCCCAGACCAGGTTGCTCCCAGCCCCATCCAGCCTGGCCTTGAACCCTGCCAGGGAGGGGGCAGCCAACAGCTTCTCTGGGCAACCTCTTCCAGTGTCTCACCACCCTCCCAGGAAAGAATTTCTTCCCAAGATCGCATTGAAATCTCCCCTCGTTCAGTTTCAAACCGTTACCCTTCGTCCTATCACGGCACTCCCTGACAAAGAGTCCCTCCCCACCTTGCCTGTAGCCCCCCTTTAAGCACTGGAAGGGCACGAGAAGGTCTCCCCGGAGCCTTCTCTTCTCCAGGCTGAACAACACCAACTCTCTCAGACTGTCCTCACAGGGCAGGTGCTCCAGCCCCCTCACCACCTTTGTGGCCTCCTCTGCACTATCGGTACCTTAATGGTATTTTTGTTGGAAAATCAACTTGGTTATTAAGGAACAGCAAAAGGACACATCGATACAGAAGCCAGATATCCTGCACCTAGTAAACCCCTCTGCTTACCTGCTAGATCCGTCATCAGCCACACTTTGTCTAGCAAAAACCAGAAGGAATGGGCCAAAGGCAAAAGAACACTGAAGAGCACACCACAGACTTGCTCCTTCATCTTTGCAGTGCTACACTACAAGTCTGCAGACGGGGCCCAACCAAGGGGACAAAAGGGCACTCTCGTCACACCCTCCTGGAAGGAGCGTGCTACAAAGGCTGCTCTGGGCACTGACACCTTCCTTCTCCTCTGGGCCAACGTTCCCGTGACATCATGACAGCAGCCCTGAAAAATGTGCTGTGTCACAAAGCATCCCAAAAAATTCTCTTCCTCTGGAACACGAACACATTGCTCAAAGGATCCCACAATAACTCATAAAACGCACAAAACAAGTATACCCTGTACCCAGTCTGAATTTGACAACAGCTAGAAAAGCTTGTGGGTTCTTCTTCTGCTCCAGTTTTGTTACGCTGGAGGTCTGGACCAGCCTGGCCCACTGCTCTGGAGTGCCCTGCAGATGTCAAGTGGAAAGAAGGAGCATTTAGAATACTGAACAGCCGCAGCCTCACACATCTTGACCAAGCTCCCATGCTACCTCTAAGATTACTTTCACAAATTTTGGTTGACACCTTACCATTCAAGTTAGTAGCTTCTACACTAGATGCAATCATTCTCTTCTCTACCAAAATACACAGCTAAAACCAGGATTAACTTTACAATCAAAAGAAAGTTAGGACTGTGATAGGAAAAAAAGGGCATGAAACTCATCGTTAAATCAACTCTGCTCTTCATGGCATAATGATTTAAGGCTTCACTTGTTTTCCTGGGGATTCAGTGCAGGCACAACCAGACGGTTCTGTATTTGTGGACAATACTGTGTATTTTAGGAGCTTTACACTGGATTTTGAATGCTTAATAACGCAAACCCATCTTGCTGAAATGATCACTGCTGTCTGACTAAAAGCTAAACCCCATCCTGATACAATTCATTTGCAGCCTACCAGGGAACCCTGCGGGCTTAAGAATCTGCATTTAAATTCTCAAAATCCTAACACTGAGTTCCGCCACTGCTGCTAAGGACGCCTCTTTTGCGAGCTCCTGTAGCTCTCTAGGTTCTCTCCTGTAAAGATGCAGAAACCAGGGACTGGGAAAACAGGCGGAAAGTGCCAAAGCCTTGGCTGAAGTCTCGGACATCTTACGAGGGAGGGTGGAATTTCAGAATTGATCCAATCTCTGAAAGCCGCAGCTCTGCGTTCAAACTATATGGATGAACAATTGCTTTAAATCTCCAGTGCAATTTCCTGAATTGGAAAGCCTGTCATTTTCCCCATATACCTGCACAGCCAACACCTACCAGCCAATTGCAGGCCTTACTGAATGAAAAACTCCACCTGAAGAACATTTAAACTTAGACTTGGTGCCACCCCAATCTAGGGTTTGACTGGCTTGGAAGTCAGTCAGTCTGCGTCTGCGTCCGTTTCTCACCTCCCTCCTAGTTTAACAACTCTCAAAAGTAACATCGCTTGTGGTCATCCATCTCCTGAGCCTTTTACGATTGACAAATCTCACTTCAGCCCACTTTTAGTGACCCTGATAAAGCGTGAGTGGAACAAAGGCTGAGAGAAGCTGCCTTCCCTCTGATGCATCAAGAACCCATGTTCAACAGAGATTTATTTCTCTGAGAAATGGTCACAATAATGCCAGTTCTGGACAACTCCCAAACACCCAGATAAACACGGCATAAACCCACATGCAAACATCTATCCTGCTGGTGGGTACCTCACATATTGGGCTTCCCTGCAGAACCAGCATTCTCCAAGACTAACTACCACGTGGCTGAATAATAACAGCACAGAGCTGTCTGTAGGATCTTCTCTAGTGCCAGTGGTACCTCTGTAACAGCCGAGAGGGGAACTGCCATTCTACCAAATACATTTGTCTTTTCACTGGAAAAATGACCGAAAAAATGTTATAGAATCAGAGAAGCGTTTTGGTTGGAAAAGACCTTTAAGATCATCAGGTCCAACCATTAACCTAACACGACCAAGCCCACCCCTAAACTAGGTCCCTAAGCACCACATCTATACGTCTTTTGAACACCTCCAGGGATGGTGACTCCAACACCTCCCTGGGCAGCCTGGGCCAATGTCTGACCACACTTTCAGTAAAGAAATTTTTCCTAATAGCCAGTCTGCCCTGGCCATTACCTCTTGTCCTGTCATTAGTTACTTGGGAGAAGAGACCAACACCAGCCTCACTACAACTTCCTTGGAGGGAGCTGTCGAGAGCAAATTCCTGTCTTACAGCGCTCACTTGCAGTATGCGAGAGCTATTAACACAAACTCAGGAACTCAGTCACGCTTAAAGCGCTCATGTAGAACACAAAACAGTCACATCCTCTCACATCTTTCAAGCAAGTACTCTGCCCCCCAGGATCCCCCCTCACCTCGGCTGCCCTCCTTACCAGTTTAAGGTGTGTCTGGTCGACATATCCTCACCGTGGTGCTGAGCAGGCTTCTCTATAGATCTGATGTGACGTGACTTCACGCTAACAGTTGTGAGAAACCCAGAGATAGACGAGAGGTTTATACTGTGCCTCTCACAGTGGGACTCTCTATCGGGATCTCCAAAGGCCCGTGTATCACTGTCTATCGATGACAACACGAAAACGAATACACGTGCCATAGTAACACATCAGCAGGAGAGGAAGGAGCAGTTGTTCAGGTCCTGTCTTTGCCTTACGTATTCCCTCCGTGCAGCGCCAGGGACAGCCACGCTATGCACAGCAAGAAGAGCTGGACGAAGACAACTTTGCGTGTGTCTGACTTCAAAAGCACGTGTCCCCATCCACCCTTATCAACCAGGATGGAGCTTTGCGAAATCTATTTCCTGGCACATCAGTCTTCTAACATAAAGCACTACCATGCTCATGGACTTTTAATTAACAGTTTTCTCTGATGTTTTACTATTATGTCTGACAGCTGCCCAAGTTTACCTAGGGGTCTCATCCAAAGCCTGAACTCGCTATGGACCAGCACCCTCCCAGCCTGGGTCTGTCTTTGCTCACAGACACTAGCTCCACAAGGCCTCTCTTGCTGTGCCTTTCTTCTCCTGCCTTACAGCCTCCTTCAGTTGGAAGATGCTCTGCTCTTCTCTTCAGAATTACAGTCTAGAGTACTTTGGATGTTTCTAATCCTTTCTCTGCATTGTTGCATTTACCCTCATTAAATAATTAACTGTCACCTTTGGTCTGTACTGCACACCCCTACACAATGTGAAGAGATGAATTATTTTCAGTCAGCATGCAGGAAAGATGGCAGCAATAGATCAAATACAAAGGCAAAGGCTTTTCTCCTTCTTTTATCTCTACGACGATGTTGTTTAATTTTCAGGATAGATGTTGCCAGTTACAAGACATCATCTCCATTCAGCACATATAACTTTTGACTGGAGATAACAAAACTGGCTTCTCCTACCTCAGCATTTCCAAGCAAATGCAGTGAAAGTTAGATTTAAAGGATCATCAAATTCAGTTCAAAGCAACAGCCAAATCTAGAAACGAAATAAGGCATTCCAGGAAACGTTCCATCAAAAGCAGCACTTGTCCATTCTAGGCCTCTCCTGCCAGCGGGCAAGTCTTCCACCAGCTCATTCCCTAAGATTTGCCTCATCTGCTTCACAGACCTCTGCCTACCAGACTGGGGATAGAACATCCGTCATCCAAATGCTGATAAACCATAAATTAAATACAGAACTCAACATCTCCTTGCAACACCCTCACCCCTCCCCAGTCTAAAAACTCGGACACTTCTCTCTGTGCCCTGCAACTCACATCACTTCTGGGTTATGTAAGCTGGCAAAAGGAGACGAAAAGGCATGACTCTCTTGAAGCAATGACTGAGTGGATTCAAGGGGTTTATACTGGGCATTCCTGTTGGATCTTCTCACAAACACCCCTCACAATACACTCCTGCCGCACAGCAGTTAGCCACAAGGGCCACCCACACTACCTCAGCAACTCTTATAGACCAAAGAGAACAAGGAAAGAGTTTTCTGTCTTCCACGGTCTGCAGCATCACCATCATTACTACGTTAAAAGAGCAGTTGTTTGGCAGAAAACCATGACTCAGCTAAGTAGCAGCTTTTCTCCAGAGAGAAAGAAAGGGTTTGACCCCACGCTTGCGCCCTCCTGTTTGCTTGCCTCCTCTTCATCTCATTCTCTTCTTTCCTCCATCCCCTCTCCCTGCCACTGTCACTCATGCTGTCCTCCCATCCTCCTTCCTGCTCTGCTCCTCCTGTCCTTCCCCAGCAGCCTTGTCCTTTTCTTTCTCCTTCATTAATCTCAACCCTGCTGGGCAACCGGATGGCTGAAGGTCAGACTGCTCCCATCCGCAGCTCAGTCTAGAGCAGCTTCAACGGAACTGAGACTGTTCACCCAGTAATCGTCACATGGATGTACCTCCTCAGCGGAAAGGGGCATCTGAGCTGGGGTGGGCCTGCTGCCCCTGCATTGCTTTAGGCTGAATGCTCTACAGCGCCTTCACGGAGCCACCAGCTCACACACAGCACTAATTGATTCCATAGCACGGCAATTACAGGCGGTTTAATGAAGGAAGAACAAGGCTGGATCAAACAACCAGAAGAACACAAGTCATTTCCTTCTGCTCTCAACTCTCCTCAGGTAAAGCACTCTGCTGAAAGGAAACACAAGTGCTGTCAACTCCACCGAGGCTCCCATCACCACCATTACCAGAACAGCCTCCATAAAGTGTCTTCTCAGGCCCGTACCCAGTGGTTAGTCTAACAGACTGATGCTGGTTTTCTGCAGTGAGTGCTTGCAACTCAAAAAACCCAAAAGCACACCCCCCAACCCCCACCCCCACCCCAATGTAGCATTCCTTTCATTACTTTACCCAAAATAAGACCTATTGTTGGTCTTCCCTGCAGCAGGCACACACGAAGAAGCTATACAAAAGGCAAGTCTCCTGTCACAATGTCGAAGCAGACTGGGTGCTGCAGGCTGTTTGGGGCAAATCAGTGCCCATTTACCATCTACCTCCCCCACAACACCTTGTTCCAGCTTTGTGAACTGCTACAAGTCAACTGATGGAGCCACTTCACAGACTGATTCGGGGCCCCAAAGACTTCAAGATCTTCATCTGAGGTATCTTTTAGACCTTATTTCAATGACAGTTACAGCGGCTCCACTCAATACTTGAGAAGAAAGTCAAAAGTTGAGCTTTAGCATAAAGCCCAGTAGTACGGCCTTGAAAAGAAATCAAAAGGCTTCAGCTCTTTCCAGAAGAACGTATAAAAAATCCTTCCCTTGCTCTCACCAAGGTCTGACATCCATTCTTTGACCAAGTTACTCAGTTTTCCAGGAACAACCAGCCTGTAAAGAAAACTCATCCGTTTGTCCTAAAAAAATGAAGAGGTGAACAAGTTTTACAGCCTTGTTAGACCTGCGATTCAGTTCTTCCTCGTCTTCAAATACCCCACGTGGCTTCATCGCTTCAACCAGCTTCTGAGTATGACGGCAATCTATATCCTTAGCAGGAGCCAAGCTAATTGCACATGTAATTCCATAGTGCCTCCGGGGCTGCTTCTGCAGCCTACAAGTACTGTAGGAGAAAATAAAATGCTGAAGACTCCACAAAAGCAAAAAAAGAAACTTATTGGGAAACACCCTTCAGCTTACAGGTTTCCAAATCAACTTCTACTCTTTTACCCAGCACTAACAGAAATGAGAAAAAAAATCCTGCTGATGATTTTTAGATAACTTGACCCAATTTAGAAGCCACAACTACCTCTTTTGAAAAACATTTGGGGATAGAAGAAAAGATCCAAGTTGCTACCAACTTAACACAACTGATTTGCATTGCTCTGGACAGCTAGAACTAATCACCAGGAAATGAAAAGGTTTCAACCCTACTAAGGGCCACACAGCAGAGGTTTTGGACCCATTTCCAGTTCCATACCAGTTTTGACTTAAGGATATTCCCATCAGCTTCCTGATGACACTAAACAAGACAGTTTAACACCGGCTTCTTTTCGTTCAATGTATTTGCTGTGCTGTTGCTGATTCTGGAAGGGCCTTCTAGTGGAAGGAGAAATAACAAAGCAGTCTGTTAAACACAGCTCATGCAGTAAATTCAGTATTACCTTGGGTTTGTTTATGGAAGAGTGGGAGAACATGAACCAATCTGCAGGGAATGCTGCTGGGAGAGCCTCCTGCTCTTAACACGGTGTTCAGTTTTTATAGTCCAGAGGCTCAGCTGTACACACGTCTGTTTTATCTAAACCAGTCAGCATACAAAGCAGCCCAAGCCAAGCTCTGGTTGTAGAGGGTGTTCAGATCTGGCTCAGCCAGCTCACTGCCCCGTTAGGCAGAGCACGACACCAGGCACCTGGTTTGGAGGCCGCCCAGGTTACTGCCCTGGAACTCCAGCTACAGCAAGGCATCATTTTCACCTCCCACCCTCCACTTGTCCTGCGTGTTGAGGCTCATTTGCAGTCAGAAGCACAACAGACCAACAGGGGAGGTGACTATTCAATTAAAGGCAGCATTAGCTTTTTTTTTTTACACCATAAACCCCTTGCTTTACAAAGTGAAAAAATGGAGAAAACCCCCGACTTTTCACTACCAGCTGAAACCAGCAGAGAGGGAGGAGTGGGACAGGAGGCAAGAACTGTACTTAACAGATGAAGGATCCCTACAGAAACACTAGCAGCAACAGGGGGAGACCCATCAGAAGGTCTATTCAACTCCTCCTGCTTGTCAGAGTCCATACCCAGACCCTAAGGCTAAAGGCATTAATGAGGCCATTACTCAGAGCGGGTATTTTCCCCCTTCACATGTGGACAAGTGCAGAGATCAGCTGGGTCAGTCAAGAGATGCTTTTGAGGTACCTGACCCACTTCAGCTGCAGTGGGATTAGGAAATGCTCAAAGGACAGCTTCGACACTGGGGTTGAAAAAGGACACCTGATTACAGCTCCTCATTTCTAGTCGTTGCCCTGACTCTCCCATGCAGGGAAGATGGATGTCTCTCTCTCTCGGAGCAGCTTTATCCAACTACAGACATAGCTCTTAGTCATCTGGTGGGTTTTCTTCCCCCCTCCTCTCTATGAGCTCCTTTGTCACACTTTCTTCTATGTGCTTTCCAAAAAGCGGGGGGGGGGGGGGGGGGGGTATTAGCACTGTAAGTCCTATTGTCCCCCCAATCAGGGTTCTTTTACTCAGTCTGCAAAGAGCTGAAAAACACAGTCAGGATATTTGTTTAATTCCAGTCCTGCACAGAAAAGTGTGCTAGGTGGTACCTCCACAAAGCTAGCACCCCTTTGGGGAAAGAAGCTGGGTCTTAAGATACAAAACAACAACAAAGGAACTGCAGTGAAGTAAATGATGTCCCTCCTAACTTGACCTAGGAAATCAGACATTTACCATTCTCTTATCTTCAAACTCCTGTTGTCTTTGAGATCAGTTTGGTGCCACCAAGGTCTGACACCCCTATGAAGACAGGCTGAGAGAGTTGGGGTTGTTCAGCCTGGAGAAGAGAAGGCTCCAGGAGGACCTGGTAGCAACCTTGCAATACCTGAAGGGGGCCTCTAAGAAGGCAGGGAAGAACAATTCGCAAGGGTTTGTAGCAATAGGACGAGAGGTAGTGGTTTTGAGCTAGAAAAGTGTAGATTTCGGTTGGACATTAGGAAAAAGTTCTTTAATATGAGGGTGCTGGGTCACTGGAAGAGGTTGCCAGAGAGGTATTGGAAGCCCCATCCCTGGAGCCATTCAAGGTCAGGCCTGATGGGGCTCTGAACAACCTGACCTCGTTAGAGATGTCCCGGCTTGTTGTAGGAGGCTTGGACTAGATGGCCTTTAGAGGTCGCTTCCAACCCAATACATTCTACAATTCGATGAAGGAGAGAGAGGAGGACAGGGGCAGGGAGTGGGACATGCAGGCAGAGAGAGAAAAAGCAGCGCAGGCAAGAAGCCAGAGAGACTGTGAACAACAAGGAGGGATGCAGATCGGGACAAAGAGGCAGTGAACAAAAAACCAGCCATGCGCTGCAGGACAGAGACAGAGGAAGGAAAAAAGAGGGGCAGGGAGCAGGACAGAGGGAGAGCAAGAAAAACCAAAGGGGCAGGTAGAATAGCAGAACAAGAGAGGGGCTTGGAAACCAGAGAGGGACAAACAGGGAGCAGGGGACAAGAACAGACAGAAGAAGAAAGGTACAGGGAAGCAAAAGAGTGACGCCAGTGATGGAAGGTGGGAGGGCACAGGCACAGGGAGGCACCCGGAGCACAAGAGGGGTGACACGGCCCCAAGTGTGGACGGAGGGTCGCAATCACGACAAATTTATCTACACACTTGCAGATAAGCCGGCACGTCTTTATTGCAGCGCTGGGAAGCACAGGGACAGCTCCACCCGACAGGCTTCAAAGTTACATCAAAAATTCAACATCTTATACCCTTTTTCTGCAAAGTCAGGATCTTTAACAGATTTTAACATAAGCATGCATCTTATGCCCGCTATTAATTTTGACAGTTACAATGATTGGTCCGCCCTATTCTATAACTTTCTTAACAGTCCTTTCCTAATCTAGTCATTCGTTATTTTACTGATCAAAATCTCTGATATACAAATTAGGATGGGGAGGATGGGAGAGTCTTCACAGCAATATTCCTTTGTTTCAATGGTTTCATCACATAAGAGAACTAGCTGAGAACGTACAATTTCACCCCTTGTACCTGCCTCCCTCCCTCCTCGTTCTGTGTTCTGTACAGTTTCCCAATCCACAGCAGCTTCAGCTTTGGCCATCTTCCTAAGGCCTGCATCTGCTGTCTCTTAGCATAAGTGAGGTTTTGTCTACTCCTTACCATAATGTAAATTAATTGAATCAGGAAATAATTAACTATAAGATGTTAGTTGTTCATTCAAAACAATTAATTACCAATGAAATCAAAATTCAGATCTGAGTATAACGCAAGGGCCCAGGACTCACTGCAGCTCCCGCTCTTGGTGCTGCTGGGAGGATTTTACTCTTCAGACTCTTCTGTCTCTGCCTCTCTCAGCTCTTACAATATGAGGCTTCCTACATACACAGCCTCACGTGCGCACACACACACACTACATGGCTGTACCGTGTTTGGTTACACACACAGACCCCGCAGTGCATGTTGGTGACCAGCTCTGCTCAGGACTACTCACAGGGACCCTTCCTCACATGGAGAGGCCGGCTGTCTCTTGTCTGCAGCTGGGGGCAGCTCGCAGCCGGATCCCCTTCGTGTCCTTCTCCAGCCGCTTTTCCTTTTGCCCATCTCTTCAGCTTCAGCCTGAGCTGGATGCAGCTGACGACATCCCCAGGGCAGGAACAGACCACCGAGCCCCTGGCACGGCCTCTGGCAGAGGGAAAGAACCCTGACTGTCACAGCCGGCCCCAGGCCGGAGCCCCTCCTGCTGCAGCCGCTCCTGCAGACCCCGCTCCTTCCCCGCACTGCTGCTGAAGGCCCCTGGGTTAACAGAGCCCTGGGCCTGCCCGAGGCCCCGCTCGCCGCTGCCAGGACAGGCCGCGGGGCAGCCTGGGGCTGCGGGACAGGCCTCAGGGGAGGGGCTGGGGACAGGGCAGCTGCAGGGGGGGAGCGGGGCTGGGGGGGGATCAGGGGGGCTCTGGGAGTCGGGGTGCCCAGTGCCTGTGCTGGGGGGTCTGTCTCCTTCTCCTTCCCCTGCCCAGCCCTCAGGTCACCCCGGGGATGCCCCAGCCGGCCCAGCTCCGGCTTGGAGCTCCCACCCACCACCCCCGGGCAGCCACCAGGCAGAAGACACCCCGTCACCCACCCAAGGGCCTCACTCACCTCAGGGGCAGCCCCAGCCCTCACCTCAGACGGGCCACGCAGCATCCCAGCAGAGCCATCCCAGGAGCACCCGTGCCCCCCGCCCGCAGCTCGGCCCTACCGATGACGTCCAGGTACTGCCGCACCACGCTCTTGGGGTCAGGGCCCAGGAAGACATAGAAGTCCAGGATCCCACCCGTCGTGCGCCAGGTCAGGGCCGGGCTGGGCTGCAGGAGCACATCTGGTGAAGCACGAGCGCCGGAGGAACAAGCTGAGGATGGGGACGTGGGCCAAGCCCATGCCCAGCACCTCCGTGGGACTCACCCATCGCGTTGCTGTTCAGCAGAAAGACGCCGTGAGCCGAACCGCTGTCCTCCATCACCAGGTAGAAAGGGTGGGAGCCATAGAGGTTGACCTGGGGCTGGAGTAGAGCACAGCGCAGTGCGGGTGAGGCTCCGTTGGAGGCCCCAGCACAGCACCCACCCACCCACCTGCCTGCCACTGGCCAGAAGCACCGTCACGGCTCGGGGTGCAAAGCCAGGGCTTGCAGCCCCAGACACTGCCTGAGTCAGCAGAGCTCTGCCCCAAACAAGAGCCCTGGACCGTGTCAGGGAAAGCGGCTTCTGAGCCAAACAAGAGCCCCAGGGGGGACAAAGCCTGACTTGGGGACAACGGTCCCCCGGGCTTGCCCAGGGCTGAGGCCAGGTCCCAGAGCTCCACAGCCACCGATGCCTTTCCCCAGCCCCAAACAAGATGTCAGAGGTTGCAGGGCCACCCCCACAGGCGCAGATGAGCCACCTCCCTCTCCCTCAGCCCCGCTCCGTACCACAGGCGCCATATCCCGATTCCAGAGGGTGACCCTGGTCCACGCCGTGTCGAGGACCAGCGGCGTCTGGTGCTCCCCCAGCCCAGAAATGAAATAGGAGGGCAAAGAGGTGGAGATCTGCAGGAACTGGTCTGCGAAGAAGAGGGGCGCGACGGTGGTGTTCGGCCTGTTGGAGAGAAAGGGAGACTCCGGCAAACAGCCCCAGCGGTGCCCAGCAGCCGGGTTTCGACTGATCTCTGGGACTCCTGCTTCCCTTCCCAGGCACCGAACCGCAGAGGGGCTCAAAGCAAAGCCCCCGCAGCCGCTGACCGCCACCCTGCTGCTGTCACCGCCATCCCCTGCCGCATCCCTGCTCCGTCCCACGCACCGCTGGGGTTGGGGCCAGGACCCGCTTCCAGACCGAATCCCTTCGGGAAGGCTCGGGGCAGGACGGGCACTTACAGGACCTGCCCGTCGCGCTGCCGGCAGACGACGAGGCCGAAGGGATCCTGGTTGATCTGCAGCCCGTAGAGCGGGGAGGCGGCTCGGCCGCTCGCCCGCGGCGTGGCCAGGGGCACCTCGTACCGCTGCCGGGCCGGGTCCCGCAGCTGCGGGGACAGAAGGGAGGGGGGGGGTGTCAGCGGGGGGTCCGGAGCACCGGGGCACCGGTCCCGGGGCCGGCTCGCACCGTGAAGCGGAGGCGGGTGGGGGTCTCCAGCGCCACGTCCAGCCGCCAGCTGCCCACGGCCCCCGGCAGGAAGCTGGCGGCGACGCGGCGGAGCCGGGTGGCGGAGCCGGTGGCGGTGGCCGTCAGGTTCTCCGCCCGGTAGCTCCGGTAGCCGCTGGGGAAGAAGCACCAGGGCGAGCCGGGGCTGGAGCCGGAGCCGGGGCTGGAGCCGGAGCCGGCGGGTGCGTAGCAGCAGCCCCGCTCCTCGCAGTCCGCCCGTGACAGCAGCCGCTCGGGGCCGCAGTCGAAGCGTTCGCCCGGGGGCACCTGGCAGCCGGCGGCCCCGGGGCTGCCCGCCGCGGCGGAGCCCAGCAGCGCCAGCAGCAGCAGCGCGGCCGGGAGCCCCGGCCCCGCCATGGCCCCGCCGGCCCGGCCCGGCCTCCCAGCAGGCGCGGCGGGACCGGCCCCACGGCACGGAGGCGTCTGCGGGGCGGGACCGGCCCCGGGAGCGGGCGGGCGCCTTCCCCCGCCGGGGCCGGGGCCTTCCGCCTCCCGGAGCTGCAGGGAAAGGCGGTGAGAGAGGGGGGGCCCGGAGGGGAAGGGGGCGGCTGCCCCCAGCGCCCCAGGCCAGGGGGAGGGATGAAGCCACCCTTGTGCAGCCAAGGAAACAAAAATCAGTTGCACTGCTACAGCTTTGGTGACCACTACCTGCTACACAGACTTAGTTTTTAGATATTTGTTTATTTACAAAGCCTGCAGGCTCCAGCAGAACAAGAGCTGAGGGTTACATGGATGGGGTTGGTGGCAGTCAGGCTTCCTGCGAGCCCAGCCTGGAGCCCAAGCACTGTCTGAGCCACTGGAGAGTCCGGTAGTGCTGGGGATGGTCCTGCTGGATCTGCTGGACGATGGCATCGATGGTCTGGAGCCGGTGGCGCAGTTTCTGGTGCTCATTTCTCCAGGCTTGCTCCGTGCGGCACAGGGGAGTGTACGTCCCTTCCTTCAGCGCCTGCAGGTGCTTCCGGCGAGTCTGGTAGGACACGATCTCCAAAAGGTTCTGAGGAAAGCAACAACAGAAATTGCTTTGACAGCAGGCCGCAGAGAGAAAAGCACTAAGAAAGGCAGGTGACTTTTGTCACCGGTACTGGAACCATCACATTCTGAAAGGGAAGGGCTTCTGAAGAGGGACAGGGCTATCAAGTCCCCCTTGTACCGGCAGAACAGCTGCTAACGGGTACAGCCAGAGAAGTGGTTAGGTTGGAAGAGACCTTTAAGATCATTGAGTCCAACCATGAACCTAACGCTGCCAAGTCCACCATTAAACCGTGTCCCTAAGCACCACATCCACACGTCAGCTAATAGAAAAAAAAAAAAATAAAATTAAATGTTCATCACAGAATTCCATAAACCAGAGAAATACCTGCATGCACAGGGCAACCCTCGCCAGGATATAGTTTGACCAACTTACAACCTTTGCAGGAGGCCATTCAAGACCTTCAGCTGGCTCTCAAATCTGTAACATATGAGCAGCCAGAAAGCGCTCACAGAGGAGAGCTGTGACCGGGTATTTTCAAGACACAAACCATGTCCTTCAGGCTGATGTCTCCAGGTGAATGCTGCCTCGCTAAGAGTACAACTGCAGCCCCAATTCAGGACCCCCATGAGCCCTCAAGGTGTGCTCAGTTAACTTAAAGTGCCGCTAAAATGCCAAGCACACTCAGTTCAGGATGGTGGCGAGACAGGGAGATGGGGAGCCGGCACCAGGAGAAAGCAGCCGGTCCCGTTGGGCTCGCGAGCTCCAGGGAGCGGAGCCGCTCACCCGTCGCTTCCTGTTCCAACGAGCTTCTGCGTCTGCATCGAGGCCGTCGCACTCAGCCTCCAGCCTGCGCAGTTCTCGCTGCTTTTCCAAGAAGGCGGCACCGAGGGACGCCTGGGCGCTCTCCAGCTCCAGGAGGGTTGCGTTGCAGTCCTGAACGTTCTGGCAAACGGAAGAGAAGGAAAGGGCAGAGTGTGGTTCTTCGTCCAGCTGCACTCCCAGCCATCTCCCCAGAACTCTCCTGTGGGGTTTTTTAAGGAGCCTCCAAAGCCTGTCCCGTCCGTGTCCCGACACCCCGCGTGTCTGCGCTCAGCCCACCCTGGTGCTCCTTACAGCCCCGGTGAACTCCTGCAGCCCTGCTCTGCTCGCTCACCTTCTGGGCTTTGCTGATCTTCTTTCTCAGCTCCTGTTTCTTGCAGTGGAAGACGCTCTTGGGGACAAGCTTCTTGTCTCTTTTGTTCTGACCCTCTCCACGAAGCGCTATCACCTCTCTGCGAGAAACAGATGCCTCCATATCACGAATCATCTTCTCCTGCTGCTTCATCAGCTGGCCATAGCGGACCTGCCGTGTGTCAAGATATGAAATAGGCTGAAAGTAACAAATGTTCACAAACGGCACCGAACCGATTCTGTGCGGCACATCCCCTCTACATAAACCAGACATACGTGACACGTGAGCGTTGGCAAGCCAAATTTGCTCTAAACCCAAACCCGGCTTGCCCTGTGTGGATCTGGAAAGCAAAGGGCTGGATTATCAACTCGTCTAAAGTAATCTTCAAAAGGTTTCACTGGAACTCCTTAGCAATAGGAAAAGCAGAAGAGTAAAGTAACCTGGGAACAAAAGGGAAGAGTTGCTTTGCCAGAAGACAGAAGGCTTCCCTAACCAGTGATTAAGATGATGCAATATTTAGTCATCAACATTCCTTTGCTTATAAATTGGGGTCACGGCATAAGGTGGCAAACATATTATGTTTTAAATAGATTGCTCAGGTGTCTCTAGACTCTGCTGCAGCCCGTTACACGGCAGGCGCAAGGAAGGCACGAAGAGCACGCACGCTGGATGTATTTCATTCGGCCCAGCTGGAGGGTGTACGATTTCCAACATTGCTGTGGCCTGGCAATGCTGCTTCCCCAGCCCATTTCTCATCTCCTGCCTTCAGCAACGCCGAAGCTGAATCCATCGTGTGCAGCTTCCCCTCTCCAGTGCTCCTCCCCCGGGGCTCACCTGCATCCTGTGAATCTCTGTTCTCATGGCGTGGAGCTCGCCGTGCCCTGACTCAGACTCCACCGCCGCACGCATCTCTCTCGTCAGCTGGATCTTCTTCTCCCACAGCAGGATTTGATGCCTTCAGTGACAGAAAGGGAAAGCGGCACCTTTGTCAGCGCCCGAGAGGACGCTCGCTCCCTGTGCACGCGTGGCAGCACGCTCCCGAGCTCAGTCCTGAACATGGAGCTGAAGGTTCAGCAGAACCTGAGGGTTTGCACGTGGGACACGTAAAAGGGCAGCCAGGAGCAGCGTGGAACCAGACAGGGAGCTCCGCCATCCACAACGTGGCACGGTGGTGGCACGGTGACTAACAACAAGCGTGCCCAGGCTGCCGGGGGCTGGTGGACCCCAGTGAGCTGCCCAGCGCAGCACGCTCGCTCCGAGTGACTGGCGGAGGAGAGCGCAGGCAGAGTCACCCCATACAGATCTCAGCAACGTCCAGCACGAGCCTGCTGGAACTGTTAAAGCCGACATCCTCACGGCTCTCGCTGCTTGCAGAGACAGCTAAAGCACCTTTCAGCTTCTGCGCCCCAAAATCCATGAAACTCCTTTCATCTTCTCCGAGAAGGACAGAAGCACATTTGCTGTTGCTGGTTCAGTTCGACGAGCAGAGAGGAAAGGTGACATGGACACCTACATTCAAAGAGGGTGGCACAAAGCAAGAACCTCTCTGGTACCTACTCTGCTTCCACCAGGCTGTTTAGGAGTCTTTCCTTCTCCTCAGTCAGCTGACTGTGCTTCTCCTGCATCTCAACCGACTCTTTTTCTGCTGCCTAGGTTTGGGAAGCATAACATTGTCAGACAACACAACGTGGTCAGACTAAGAAAGATTTACACGGTCACTGTCTGCCTCCGATCTGCACGGGAGGCTGAGACCTGGAAATGAGATGTCTGTACCTTGAGAGAGCGCACAAACTCGTTCTCGGTGATCGTGTTGCCATGTTGCAGCTCCTCGAAGCTGCTGCTGTTCTTGTTGATCAACACATTCAGCTTTATCAAGTCATTGGACATGTTCCTCATGTGACGTTCGATGTCTTTCTGCTCTTTTGTTTCCTGCTGAATTTCATCTACAGGTGAACAGAAAAAAAAAAAAAAAAAAAGTCTTAAAATTCCCACAAGCAGCAGGTGGAACACAGGCAAGGCGTGACAGACTGCCATCAGACCAGACAACGCTGCCTGCAGAGCCACCTGCGTCCCACGTACCCAGCCAAACCGTTTTTCCACAAGCCCAAAACCCAAATACGGTTTTGAAGGAGACTGCTGTGGAAAAGAGCTGGTTTGAGCCAAGGGAAGCGCCATCGTGGTGGGGACATTTACCCACCAACTACTTGCAAACGTTATTTAAGAAGTGTAGCACGTGACACGGCCACTTCGGTTCGGTTGTGCCCGTTAAGGCAGCGGGATCAGTCGGGACAGGGAATAACGCCAGGCAGAGCAGCAGAGGTGCCTGGCTCGTAGCCCCAGAGCAGTGCTGGGGCCGCCTGCGTTACTGCTCACACGGACGTAGGAGCACGGCGCATTCTCTGGTGAAGGTCTGGCTCACCCGTCCGTAAGCCCTCGCTCCCTTTTTCCTCCATTCACAGCTGAACGTTTTAAAAAGAGTTGGGGAATGACCTACTTTCCCTGCGCACTTTCTTCTGCTGCATTACTGTGATCCGTTTCTTTAACGTGTCCAGGGAGGCTACTTGTTCCTCCCGTTGGTGTGTTAACTTGACCAGCTCTTGCTGCTGATTGAGCCAGTGCTTTTGTAGCGTCATCACCTCAGAGTGATATTCTTCTATCTGCTTGGACAGCTTGTTGATCTCCATTTCCAGTGGCCCCAGTTCTTGACCCTGGATGAGGGCAAGGTTGGGGATTAATCAGGCAGAAGCTGCTGAAGCACTTTTTGCAGAAGGCCAGTCCAGCTGCTGAGATGCCTACCGAATACTTCAGCTATACTGTTACTTCCTTTGTGCCTCTATTTCCCAGGAGCTGGATGGGACCAATCATTCCTGACCTCACGGGAACAAATGCAAGGGAAGCCCGAACAGCTCTCAGGCTCTGGGGCGAGAGGGGCCTCCTAAGCTCCTACAACAGGCACATCTGGGTGTCCAAGAGTCTGCCACAGCACTCATTCTTGCATTGGGCTCTATAAAGGTCTTGCAGCTCACGGTGCCAGGGGCAGACCTGGGTATCTATCAGCTGAATGGGGCCAAGCACCAAGTGATCTACATCACTCCGCCTGCTCCATTCGCCCCTTGTCAGTATTTGCAGGTTTTCTGATGAGACCCTAGTTACTCCCAGAGTATTGATGTCATTCAACGTTTTCATCGGGCGCAGACAACTCCCTGCAGAAATCTGTGCTGGGCACACCCTCATTTCACAATTCCCTCATGCCAGCTCCTCCCTCCCGTGCACTAAGAGCTGTTTGACAGACGTAAACATTTACATTAACTAGTGCAGCTTTTAAACCTCTATACTGATGCCTGAAAGTTTTAACTACTCAGCACTTACACAGTTACATTTATCAGGGGCACCTGTGGTCACCACAAAGAATAAAATCAAGCCTGGGACTGAAATGGGAATGTACATACCCCCTGCCGCGCAAGAATCTTCTCCAACCTCTTGTTGTACTGGCTGAGCACCGCTTGCCTGTTCTCGGTCAGGAGACTGCACCTTGCAATCTCGCTTTCCCTGCAGCTGATCAGGTCACGGGTATTTTTCACTTCCTTGTCCAGCTGACAAAGTGTGTTTTGGAGAACTGTCAGCCTGCAGCTGGTATGAGTTGCATTCAGAATAACCTGGGCCACATCATTCTCAACCTTGGAAAAATGCAGCTCCTAGGAACGCCAACAGACAGAAAACAAATTACTGTCACCAGCAGCAGCCCACTGATTTGGAACGCCCGCTTCCCGAGGCACAGGAGTCAGGGGATTTAGATTCTCCTCCCAGGTCTGTGCCACAAGCTGCGAGCCAGCCACTTACCCGCTCTGTACCTTTGTTTCTCCATCTCCTGACGGAGATACCAACATTTACCTCTGCCATAAGGCTGCTGAAGAGCATGAAGGAGCCCAAACATCCCAAAGCCTTTAAGAGGCCGCGCTCATCACCTCTGCAGTTACCTGCCCTGCCTGGGTGTCTCCAGCTGCCCGGCTCACTGGAGCAGGACATTCTCCACCGCACCCGACAAACACGTCCCTCACCGAACCACCACCGCAGCAGCCAGAAAGGCGGGTGCCTGTTGAGCGCAGCGCGAATGCAGCCGGGTGACTTCTGCTGCCCCCGCGCCGCCAGCGGCCACGACTCTCTGGCTACATCCAGCCGTGCACCGCAGGTGCTGATGGGAGACAACGCGAGTGTCCGCTTGTTGGTGTGCCTGTGGGAAGGGGGCGGGGGGCCCCTCTCTCACAACGGAAGCCAGCCCTGGAACTCTTCCTCTTGCTCAAGATAATGCCCCCGATTTAAAAATCCCAGGGCCAGGCTGAAGTAACCCGCAGAAATACAGAGGTGTGGGTGCCTTGTTAGTGCCAGCCCACACAACTCAACACCACAAACACTACGCTGGATCTTCTAGTTTTTCTATCTGTTCCAGTTACACACTCCCAAAGAGAGCAACTGATCGTGCCACAAAGAACTGTGGGTCTGGTTCGATTGCTCCTTGGGCTGTAATCCTCACTCAGGAACGAGAGCAGGCCTGTATCGCATTCCATGATGCCGGACAGAGATACAGGTTAGTTCAATGTGGAGTACAGCAGTACTACATATCCACTGTCTTCCTCCAATACATAAGAACTGGTACTACTTTATGGTAAAAACTCCCAGAATTCATCGTTCTGTCCCGTTTTTTAAGTAAAGAAAGAACAGTACATTATGTGTCAAGGCCTTTTTGGCCAAACCCTCTCGCGTACACCAGAATCCCACAATAAGAGCACTGGAAGAACCAAACTGAAGTCACAAACTCAGCAGACCTTCAACTGCAGATCTGAAAAGCAGAACGAAGGCGTGGACGAAACACACTTGAGAAACACCGCTCAGGGCGGTTTCCTTCCCCCGCCCTCCCAAACGGAAGAGATAACACACCAGGTCTGTTTTTCTCCTACGGAGCTTTGCAGCCAGCTGCGAGAAGTGCTTTGTGGCTTTGCTGGACACCATCTGGTCCTGAAGCTTTGCCATGATTTCGTTCTCCATCTGCACTTTGGCATCAGTTCCTTTCTCTATGTCCTTACTGATGGACAGCAACTGATTCAGACAAGCAGCTTGATCCTAAACGCAGGAAAGACAGGAGACAGGGTCACTACAACTGTTTGGGGAAGGGGATTAAACATCTGTGTCTGATTTGAAAGGTTCTTCTTCCAAGTAACTCTCCTCACCATCCTGGTCCTGTTGAGGGCCTGCTCTGTCTCGTGGAGAACGCGAGCGTAGGTGCCAGATTCCACCTTCAAGGCCTCCTGCCTGGAAAGGCACTGGGCAATCAGCTTCTTTGTCATCTTGGCATCGTTCTGTGAACGGCTCAGGATGGCGACAAGCAACTCATTCTTCTCCTCCTCCTTCCTGATTGACTTCCTACAGCCATGGATGTCCGTTTCTAGGGACTTGAGGTCATGTCTGTACTTGCTGGAGAGGCAAAGAGGATGGAAAATCACCACAGGGGTAGACTCACGCGCTGAACAGTCATCTACAAATTCCTCTTTTCAAACACGCTACTGCAGCGACAACAGACCAAGGAGGAAGATCTTTACAAAGGCCACCCTGCTGTGACAGTGCAGAGTCATCAGAAGATGGATGGAGACAGAAGACTGAAAAGCAAACGTACGTAGGAAAATTAATTCCCGCTTTCAGTCCTGTCCCCACCCCCCACTCTTACCAGGATGCCACCATCAAAGCACATTGCAGGGCATCAGCCAGGCTGACTCCAGAGCAAATAAGCGCTTCCTTTGGCAACAACAGGACGGTTTTCCTGATGATTTCTGAAGGCATCACAAAACCCTAACTGAGAGCGACAGGTAAAATCCCTCTTGAAGTCTAGCTCTTTGGATTGAGAGATGTTGCAAAGGTGAAGGAACTCTTCTAAAGGACTAAAATATGAACAGAAAAACTCTAAACAGCTTTAAAAACCCCACACATTTGGGGGGAGAGTTGTGTTTTGGATACAGAATAGTGACGAAGAACTGTGCTTCCTATCCTTTAACCTTACTACGTGCTTCAGAGCAGCAAACTTGTTCTGCTTGACATATCCTGCACGCGCAGCAATAAACTGGAGACGCACTGCCCCTTTCAGCAGCCCTCCCGTCCAACCCGTGTGAGGTCTCTCCTGGGACTGTTCTCAGATACCGTACCTCAGCAGCGCTTGGGTGGCGATATAGGCCTCATCTCTCTGCTTCATTCCCGCCAAGCTGCTATTCCAGTGGTTCATCAGTCGCTTTTTCTCCATGTTAATAGCCTGAACCTCCATACAAGCCTGGGGGAGAGAGGATTTGTAGACAGGATAAATCTATACTAGGCTGGGAAACCAAATTCACGTTACAATGCCTTTTTTTTGGTGTGTGTTCATAATACGCTGGGCAGGAACAGCTTCAGCTAACGTGCCTCTGGTTTATGGTCACCCCCGACCACAGAGCATAGGTCTGCAAGGAAAAAAATGCAGAGAGGGTGGGGGAGGAAGTGATTTATAGGCAATTCTTGAGGACAAAGGGAAAGACAAAACAAACCAAAACAAAAAAGTCTTCATTCCTCCAAACAGGAACTGATCATACAACTCTGTCCTACACTGTAGCTACCACGTGAGCATGAGCCAACGGGGTCGGTCCTTCCAGAGGGAAATATTAACCAGAAGCAAAAAAAAAGCATTCTCCTACCTCATTTGCTGCTTGCCGAGTTACTTTTGTGTCCTCTGCCTGAGCCACAAACTGAGCTTCGAACAGAGCAATCTGTTCCTGCAGCTCGTAGGCTTTCCGGGTCAAGCGGTCTACCAGAAGATCCTAGAGAGGCAGAGCCAAACAGCTCAGGATGAGTAACATAATCTCAGGCTTAACCAACTAAATTCTACAGCAATAACTTGGGCTGAAAATGAATTCAGTTAGCTTTGATTCCTACTGAAACTCTTCCATTCCTATCCAAACGACTCCTGAATGCAGCAGTGACAATTTTCAAGAGAACAAAACCTTCTTTGCTGGTTTTTATTGTTCCACCCACAGTAGGAAACTGGTCCTTCAGATCTGAAGCAGCATTCATCCCTGCCAGCATGGGTTACATTGCGCCACCTCTCCAGCAGCTGGGAATCTTGATAATTTATGGTTTAAAATCCTTTGTTAAAAACCATCTAAACCCATTCCATCTCAACCGTTTGCCCGCAATTCTGCATCAACAGTAATTAGTTGGTGTCCTGCTGCAAGCAGGAGGCAGCAGAGGGAGCTCCAGCACACCGACCGCTCAGTTCACCTTCCAAGTTCGCTCTTCCTTGGGACTCAGAGCAATTCTCCAGACTTCAACATATGATACTTCTTTGCTAAATATCTTTCTGCCCCCACACCCCCGTTGCCTGCGTGAAGAGTGATCACTACTGATTACTACTTCCTATTATAAGGCTCATAAAAAAATTCTGTTCAGTACATGCCACTATCTTGGTGGTGGGGATTCTTCTCATTTTCAATTATTTGGGGAAAATATCCCCACGCACCTTCCATGGTGTCTGTATATTCACTACAGCCTTCCTTCTGCCAAGGCAGCACGTCCTCCGAGACTCGCCGCTAGCTGTCACCTGAATTCATTTATTTATTTGAAAGAAGAGAGTTTTACTTGATACCTGTTTTTTCTTTTCCACGTCAGCTTGGGCCTTCTCCAGCTCAGCCCTCTTTGTCGACCGTTTCATTAGTAAAATATTATGGTGCATATGGGCCGTGTTCTGCACGTAGAAGAGGTGCAAGGCCAAGTTTTCAACCTGGGTCTGCATTGCAGAGACTGGGGAGGCAGGGGGAAAAATATTTACAGAAAAGTATGTTTGTAAGACACACTTTAAACAGAGGTAAAAGGGAAAGAAACACAGAAGCACCCAAAGCCAAATTCGCACACTGACCAGCCAAATCAGCCCCCCTGAAATGTGAATTTGCATCGGCTTTGGAGTACAGCTCCACAAGCACAGCTAATATCTTGGTAAGCAATTCATTGCTTCCCAGCACTCAGAAGCCCAGGAGATCAAAGAAGGGGCGGCCTCAGGAGGCTGTGACTCCACTCCTCTGCCCCAAAACAGAACTGTCTCTTTCTCAGTCTGTTGAACGCTTCTCTATTTTTTTCAGCAACCTGCCAAACCTTTCTAGGCAGTTTATCCTACGCTGAGCTACCCTCGCCATCACAGTTGTTTTCCTGTCCCCTACCCACAGGCCTGCAGCACAACCAGCATGAGTCAAGTCCATTTCTTTGGCTGGGACGGGTTCCCACATGGATGGCACTCTCAGGCTCCCGCGTGCCCCTCACGACCCACGACCTTTGCGATCTCGTCACACCCTTACAGAGACACAGGCAAACGTAACAGAGCGACAGGATCTTCCTCCTTCTAAGTCACAGAGCAGCCCATCTGCCCGGAACAGTTTTAGTCCTAAAGACCTTCTCAGAAGTACAAGGTAGCCACACGGTCTTAGAAACAACCAGGAATACCTGTGAAAGGTTTCAGCGAGTGCCTGATTCCTGATCAATGTTACTGTATTTTTCAATCCAATGCTTGACTTGGATTCAAATAAATCCCTTTCTCCACACAGTACTAGAGCCAGGAAACCTGGCAAGGGCTGCCTCGGTCACCTTTCTGGCGTTCATCGTGTGTGTTCTGACACATTTGCTTGTAAGTAAGCCTGAGGCCCTCCAGCTCCTCCTCCAGCTGCTGACGTGCTGTGGCCACCTGAGAACGGCGGTCGTGGCTCTTCTCCAGTCCCAGCTGCAGGCGGGCCAGCTGCTGCTGCGCTCCGTAAAGAACCAGCCCAAGCTCTTCCCTCTCTGCTTGCCCCTTCTTCGCTGCTGCCCTCTGCAAACACAAGAGGAAACCAGTTACCTGGCTTCAGCTCGGGCAGGGGTAGGCTGCTGCGGGAAGGCAAAGTAAGAATGCCACGTACCAGTTCCTGAAGCTCTAGGCTCACTTTTTCCATCTGCTTAGTGAGGTGACTCTTCAGGGCAGCCTGGAATCTTCTCATCAGAGGCTGTCAAGAAGTATGACATTGATACAAGTCAACGTACTCGTGTAAAGAAATTATGAAGAAACCTTACTGCTACCCCCGCTGTTAAATAACACAGCGTATTTTCTGCCACAGACCCTTGCATTCTTCCTTTAGCTACGCTCACTGTAACGAGTGAGAGGAGTTACATAGTGGCTATTTGTTGACAGCAGAAAGCCACTACTGAGGATATCTGAAAGTCAGAAACACATCAGAAGAGCTGCCTGAGAGCCCATCCCCTCGCTCTTGCTGACAGTACTTCTCTTTCAGGAGCACTGAGGAGTATCAGATTTACCCACTACACGGCTCCCTCCTGAGCCTCCCGTTTGGGGTTAACCCTGAGGGAGCAGACACGCTCAGGAGTCAGTACTTCTGCAAAAGCCTGTTTTAAACACGTGGTTTCAGCCTATGGCTGAGCCGCTGCTGACAATCTACCTTGTGTATTTCATACAAATAAAAACAGCAGGTCTGCGAAGAAGAACGACAAGATTGGAGGACTTCTCACATGTTCTAGATCCAAGACAACCAGCTCTGTTTCTTCTACGGTTTCTTCACTTCTTCCACTCATTTTGTGCCCCTCAGCTCCACGCTGCTGGCATGCCTGTTCCCGCCTTTGGTCACCATGCTCACTGGTGAGCTGATCCAACTGCTCAAAGGCAGTCTCTGAGCAGAGAGAAATGGGTTCTCCAATGTCACCTGGACCCCACCCCCCAAGAAAAAAAAAAAAAAAAAAAAAAAAAAAAGAGAAGAAAAAGACAAAGAAAATGCTTAGATTTCAAAGCGTTGTGCCTCCAGTTGGACTAACAATGACGAGAAAGGGAGAAAACTAGAAACTGTGCTTGACGGGTGGTATGGAGTGTTGTACTGTTAGCAAGGGACTGAAGGATACCTGACTCTGTGCAGCTGTTCCGCTCCGCTGACCACGCAGACACCTGCTGAGGAGCTCCTGAAGGAAGGGGAGGGTTTTCTCTCTCGGTTACTGGCTGCTCCATGTCACCCAACGCAGGAGGACAACTGTCTAATTCGACTTTGTCCAAGAAAGTCTCAGGGGATTTTTTCTGAAACGTAAAATCCACCACCTGAAACAGCTTTTCAGTCTGCCCTGACAATCTGCTTGTTTCTGTCATCACGAGACAAGAACGATGCAGACACAGAATCGGCAAGAGGGCCTTGTTCTAAACTCAGCCCACAGATACACTGGCAAAGCTGTGCCTCTGCCGATTCAAAAACCACCTTTACCCACATGCAGCACGACAGAGGAACCTCTCCAGCTCTGTCACAGCTTTTGTAGACTTTGTGCCTGACCAGTTAGCTTCTCTCTGTTCAGTTCTGGTCGGGTTTGTGTTGGCAGCAACAAAACCGCCCCAGGAGAATTTGAAGTTACAAATACCGGCCATGCCTTCTGTGAATAAGATTGTGTGTGTTGTTAGTGTCTCACCTCTGCAGAACTAACAAACAGCTCTGTAGCTCCTCTTTCTGCTGCTGGAAATGTCTCTTTTTGGTCCTGCAGAGGAACGGACCCTTCTTCTTCACTGTCGCTCCCATTCTCTGCCTCTACTGCCTAGCACACACACAGGCAAAAAGCAGAATAGCAGCGTTACAGCAGGCTGTGCATTTTGTTTAATGCTCATGCTACGGTGCTGTAACAACTGCTTTTTGTCATGGGAGTTTAATTTTGAAGTTTAATCTTGTTCACAAAAACAGTCACCCAGGCAGCATGAAGACGGTAAAGATCCTGACAAAAATTCTACACACCACTTTTAATTTCAGATGTGTCTCTGGCTCACGTCTATTTTTTTAAAAAATGCCCTTAGGGATATTAGTCCTCCAGCTGGTGCTACACGTAGCCAAACTATTATCTTCTTTTTAAAGAGACACCGTTTTATCCCGTACCATCATTTGCCAAATTCAAATATCGTGCAGTACCAACAGACAAAAAAAAATTTTCACCACCAACCTCGAACACAGCCCCCGTACACGTGTCTGTGAGATGGGGGCAACCTCCCGTTTAACATGCCTACAGCCATCTGGGAGCTGAGTGAGAAGCACATGCTTCAGGACGCTGCTGACACACAGAACTACAACTACATTTAACTTGGTTTTTTTAATAGGCAGGGCAAGACTTCAACAACTGCTCCCTTGTTTTACTTCTCCCTATCGAAACTGCTTCCACGAAGCCATCACTCTGCAAGGAGAGCGTAGGAACACCATGCTGCCCCGCGAACGTTCTGAAGGAAATCACCTCCATAGCAAGAGGCGACGGAACTCGGACGATATCCCGCGCAGCGGAGCCGGATTCCACCCCAGAGCCCTCTGCTGCGCCACCGGCGGCCTCCTCCATATTGCTGGGCTGGGGATGGCCTGTGCCTGCAACCAGAGCAGAGGGAAGAGTGAGAACCAGCCCGGCTCCCCGGGGCCCGCCAGCTGCAGGCCGCCGCGGGGCTGGGCACGGGCACCCGCGGGGCCGGGGAGGCCGGGCGGCCGAGGGCCGGGCGGTTCAAGGCCCGGCCGCGGCCCAGCCCCGCACTCACCCGCCGCCGTCTGCGCCATGTTCCCGTGTTCCCGTTGCCAGGCGACGCAGCAACACCCGGTCACGTGAGCGCTCCGGGCCGCACCACCTCAGCCCGTGGAGGGGGGGGGAACGCGGGCCGCACCACCTCGGCTCGTGGAGGGGGGGGGAACGCGGGCCGCACCACCTCGGCTCGTGGAGATGGGGGGGGCTGTGGGGGGGGCGCTCGGCCCGCACTACCTCAGCCCGCCGGGCCCGGGGGGGGCCCGCGGCGTCCCGGCCGCCCTGGCGGCGCCAGCCCCGGTGCGGGGCAGCAGGTAACGGCGCCGAGAGCTGGAGTCCGGGCGGGGGGAGCTGCGGGGACGAGGCCCCCGGGACGCTGCCCAGCACCCCGGGGATGCATCCATTTTCTTTTATCCCGCTCTTTGTCTTCCCTTCCCACCGGAGCCCCGAGGCGCTCGGTGTGCTGCCGGCTGGGGGCTGGTGGAATGCGAAAGAGTTCATTTTAACTTTATTTTCTGCTGTTCTGGGCTGGCTCCCTAAAGCTTGGGGTGTATTTAGGATTGCCTTCCTTTAGGGGAGGGGGTCCTCTCTCAAATTGCCCCAGTATCTACCTCTTCCTTTGCTGTTATCAGCAGAGACATGAAGGTGGATGGTCGGTGTAATAAGTAACATATTGTGCTTTGTTCATTAAACCTGTATGGGAAGGTATGGAGGGAAGATTTATGTGCCCGCAAGGCTTGATAGCCCAACCGAAGGACATTCGGCAAAGTAAACAGGACCCGCAGCTGAGGGGGTTGAGTAATCACATTCTTGCATAAGTTCACCCACAGGGCAACGAGGAAGACCTTCAGCCTTCATCCTTACGACCACCAGGAGGCAGAGAAAGACCCCCCAGCAACAGAAGGAACATGCGCAGAGTATCGCCCTGATTGCGACATCGCGAATGCAGGAAATGAGACTGTATATAATGTGCTTACACGAGGCGGGAAGGCGCGAGCCGTTGGCGGAGCGCAGACTCCCCGGCCGCCCAGCGCTGCCTTTGCTCTTGTTCGCTTGCTAATATAATAAAATTCGCATTGGATTTTGACACTTTAAATTGTCCGTGTCTCTACCTATCACAATTTGGTGCCGTGACTCGGATCGCGACTAGATTGTGGCCTGCAGCTGCATTGGGGAGGCGCCCCGCCAGCCGGCGGCCCCTGCAGCCCTCAGGTCGCTTCTGTCTCGACCGACGAACCTAAATTGAACACTGAGCAAAGGAGAACCGGTAACCCTGTAATCTTTGTGCACGAAGCTCCGAACGAAGACGCAGGACGCGTGAGTATAGGCCGGGAATCCGTTCGGTTTGGGTTGGGTATCCTGGGGCACGGTGTATGAGACGTCCTGCCAGGGCGAAGTGAGTGCGGACCCTCTAGTAGTGCGTTTCTCGTAGCCCGCGAGGGAGCGAGCCCCAAACGAGGGGAGCGGTTGGTGTGTGTGTGTGAGTGCCTCAGAAGATGGGACAAAGGAAAAGCAAGCCCTTTGAGCCCATGGGAGAGGGGCCCCATGTGAAATTGCCCCAAATACCGCCCGATAGTCCCCTAGGGCTGATGTTGAAACACTGGGATAACTTTCCCTCTAGGCAGGGAAAGGATAAGGTAAAAATGATCCATTATTGCATAGAGGTCTGGGGCGGAAAACAGATTCAAGGAGACCATCTGTATTGGCCTGGTTTTGGATCATTTGAGGATTGGATATGTCAGGCGCTAAACATTTATGTTAACTCAAAGGAACCATTTAATTTGGAAGAAAGTGAATATGCCAGTCTGTGGATGGTGGCCGACACTAGGGTAAATTTATACCCTTTAAAAGAAAAGGGGGGTGGCTACCGAGGGAGGAAGAATAGAGAGGAAGAATTAATAAAGCTTTCAAGGAATATCAAGAAGCAGATGAGTCGCCCACTAAATGGTTAGAGAGACTACGAAAGAGTCTCCAAATGTATTCCAGTCTGAATGTAGACACTCAGGAGGGGCAGGCCCTGCTGAAAATGCAATTTGTAGCAAACGCATGGGAAGATAGTAAAAGAAAAATTGAGAAGATAGATGATTGGCAGAACAGAGGTTTGGACGGGCTATTGAGGGAGGCACAGAAGGTGTTTGTCAGAAGGAAAGACGAGAGGTTTAAGAAGCAGGCAAAGGTGATGGTAGCAGTGGCTCGGGAAGGACAACGTGGAGGTGGGATTAGATCGACTCACAAAACGGACCCAAGACCCGGGGTGGAAGGAACAAGGAGAAAGGACGTAGGGTGTTATTATTGTGGGAGGAAGGGTCATATGAGAAGGGAATGCAGAAAGCGGCTGCAGGATGAGAAAATATTCAAGGAGGATTAGGGGTGTCAGGGGCTCTATTTGCTGGGGGCTAGACGTAAGACTGAGCCCTTGATAAAAATTAAAGTAAGTCCCCAGCAACAGGAAATCGAGTTCCTTGTGGACTCCGGGGCCAAAAGGTCCACAGTACAAGAATTACCCCGGGGATGTCACTTGTCCCTGGAGACAATGCAAGTAATTGGAGCAAAAGGAGAGCCTTTCGGGGTTCCAGTAATAAAAGACGTTCTTTTTGAAATGGAATCTAAATTTGGGGTGGGATCCCTATTGTTGGTCCCAGAAGCAGATTATAACCTATTGGGACGAGATATGATCATCACACTGGGCATTAATTTGGAAGTTAAAAATAATGAGATGCAAGTAAAATTATGTCCCCTTAGGAGTGAGGATGAAGTAAAAATTAACCCCGAGGTTTGGTACACTCCGGAGACAGTGGGCAAATTAGATATCCCACCCTTCACTGTAACTATCAAGGATCCGGAAATTCCAATAAAAATAAACCAATACCCAATCTCACGAGAAGGCAGGATGGGGTTGAAACCAGAGACTGAAAGATTAATTAAACCAAGGCTACTGGAACCATGCATGTCTCCCTTCAGTAAACCCATCTTACCCGTAAAGAAAACTGATGGGTCCTATAGATTAGTCCATGACCTATGGGAAATTAACAAAAGAACACTTGCAAGGTTCCCAGTTGTGGCAAATCCGTATATTTTACTCAGCCAGCTGGGACCTGAAAGTAAAGAAACCTTACTAACCCCATAGTGGGAAGGGCCTTGTCCTGTTTTACTTACTACAGAAACCTCCATACGAACAGCTGAAAGAGGGTGGACTCACGCCAGCCGAATCAAAGGACCCGTAAAGAATCAACAGTGGCAAGTGACCAGTGTACCCGGGGACCTAAAAATAAAATTTCAAAGGACCTGAATGAACACCTTTAAAATTGAATATAGTGAGAATCCAATTCTGACTGAAGATGGGCATGTAGATGCTGAAATCAAGTGTGGTATATTAACTGTTACCCATTCGTGTGCTTTGTGTGTAAGGTGTGTCGGGAACGGTGGTGGGCCCATTGCCGAAACGGAAGACCCCAAAGAGTGTCTGCCGGATCTGCTGGGAGTGGGAAAGGGAACTCACAGAATTGGCATTAAAATTAAAAGAATCACAGGGAGAGATTATTCTTGAATCAGAGGAATGGTGGGAGATATTTGCTAAAGGAATTCGGCCCGAAAATTATTGTTACCATTCGAATGAACCAATTCCTTTTGTCGCTGAAATAGTAAGAGGGCAGTGCCGGAAGTTCCTGAAAGGGGTGAAGTGCAACGCACCCCAAGTTAAAGATACCAACTGGAGTTCATACATCCTGAGGCAAGTGGCTAAAGTAAGCACGAGTCCTCCTGAAGAATACCCCTGCTGCCAAGAAGACGGTACCCCTCGTGGCTCGAAGCAACTGAGTCGACGAGCGAGGCAGAGGAGTAAAAAACTGTGGAGGAATGAACCCAACGATTGGGACCGTAAAGCAGTGCTTGAGATCCTGCCTCAAGGATGGTAGCGAAAAGGCGAAGCCCTGGAGTGCAAACGACAAAAATCGGGGACGGGTATCAAATCGGGGTAGGAATAAGCAATTGGTATATTACAAAACCCACCACTTTTCCCGATACGTATTTATAGGGGCAATCTGGGTAGTATTATGCATCCCTGTTTGTGAGCCGTACGCGCATGAACCTTTTAAACGGACCCTGTTTAGATGGGAAGACCAAGCTGTAGTACAGACAAAAATAGTCTCTGGACCTCCCAGTTTTACTCCCACATTGTGCCAACTCGTGCCAATACAACCATGCTTAAACCTGAAAGGGTTTTATTTTTGCCCTAGTTCAAATCCAGGAAGGACCTATTGTAACTCACCAGGACATTATTATTGCACATACTGGGGTTGTGAAACCATAGCATCGGACTGGGCTCCCGGGGGAGGGAATGACAAGTTTATTACAGTAACATGGGGACCAGTGGGATGTGCACCCCCTCAGCGTGATAGTTCTGGTGGTATACTATTGTCTGGAAATTGCCAGTTTGTATACATGAATATTTCTCAAGACCAGAACCCTACATGGTTTGTGGGAAAAACTTGGGGAATGCGTTATTGGGAACCGGGAACTGATAGAGGAGGACTGATACTAATAAAAAAAGAGACCATTCCAAATGATCCGGAACCAATTGGACCAAATCCCGTGCTAACACATGAACAAACTCTGGGACCCGCGAATGATACTGAAACTAGCAATGATACCCAGTTTACTGGTAATAATACTCACTCTGGTATAAGCAATGATACTTAGTTTACTGGTAATAATACTCACTCTGGTATAACTATCTCAGAAGAAGAAAACTTAGAAGGAAATACCCTATGGAAAGTGATGCAAGCTAGCTACCGAATACTAAATAAGACTAACCCGCAAATAACCAGCTCCTGCTGGCTATGTTATAGCATTAAACCGCCCTTTTACGAGGCTGTAGGAATTACATCCAAGGCTAGGCAGGTAAATGGGACAAACCCTGCACAATGTTTATGGAGAAAAAGGAAAGGATCAGGTCCAAGGTCTCACCTTGGAACAAGTAACGGGAAAAGGACGGTGCGTTGGGACAATTCCACCCACAAAACAACATTTGTGCAATGTAAGTATTTCACTCACAAAGGAAGCTCCTGCGGATTGGTTAATACCAGCGGCAAACACAAAATGGGTGTGCTCAAGCATCGGAGTAACACCTTGCTTGAGCCTCCAAAATGTTAATAAAAGCAAAGATTATTGCATACAAGTAGCAATAATTCCAAAAATTGTATATCACTCAAATGAGTTTGTCTACAATTATCAAACCACCCCCGAGCACCATCTTGCTAGGAGGGAACCGTTTACAGCTCTGACCATAGCCGCCCTCCTTACAATTGGAGGAACCGGAGCGACCACAGGGATAACCTCTCTATTAATCAACAAGCTGAATTTAAGTCACTTAGAGTAGCAGTGGATGAGGATTTGAGCAGAATAGAAAAATCGACAGACGCATTGGAAAAATCACTAAGATCACTATCAGAAGTGGTGCTTCAGAATAGACGCGGCTTGGATTTATTATTCTTGCAGCAAGGGGGATTGTGTGCAGCTTTAAAGGAAGAGTGCTGTGTGTATGCAGATCATACCGGAATAGTACGGGACACAATGGCAGAGCTAAGAAAGGGGTTGGAACAACGAAGGAGAGAGCGAGAATCCCAACAAAGTTGGTACGAATCATGGTTTAACCATTCTCCTTGGCTTACTACTTTATTGTCAACATTGGCGGGACCATTAATACTGCTCACTTTAACGCTTGCATTTGGACCTTGTATTTTTAATAAAGTTATCGCGATAGTTAAGAACCGTTTAGAAGCCGCTCACCTGATGCTTGTTCGAGCGAAGTACGAATCGGTATCCGATGAGCCCGATTTGGCAGAAACCCTTGTCTTGAGTGCTCAAGAGCTACAACGGTTCAATGAACAAAATAATGGACAAAAGAAAAAGGGGGGGTTGTAATAAGTAACATATTGTGCTTTGTTCATTAAACCTGTATGGGAAGGTATGGATGGAAGATTTATGTGCCCGCGAGGCTTGATAGCCCAACCGAAGGACATTCTTGCGTAAGTCAACAGTACCCGTAGCTGAGGGGGTTGAGTAGTCACATTCTTGCATAAGTTCACCCACAGGGCAACGAGGAAGACCTTCAGCCTTCATCCTTATGACCACCAGGAGGCAGAGAAAGACCCCCCAGCAACAGAAGGAACATGCGCAGAGTATTGACCTGATTGCGACATCGCGAATGCAGGAAATGAGACTGTATATAATGTGCTTACACGAGGCGGGAAGGCGCGAGCCGTTGGCGGAGCGCAGACTCCCCGGCCGCCCAGCGCTGCCTTTGCTCTTGTTCGCTTGCTAATATAATAAAATTCGCACTGGATTTTGACACTTTAAATTGTCCGTGTCTCTACTTATCACAAACAGAATGAGTTAAAAAATTTCAACAAAACAAGGAACAAAGTCTGAAATACAAATTACTGGGATAAACCTATGTTAAGGCAGGTTTATTAAATGCAGTTATTCTGTCACAGAACAGATTGACAGAACAGTCGAGGTTGGAAGGAACTTCTGGAGACCATCTAGTCCAACCTCCCTGCTCAAAGCCTATGACCTCGTCTAGTCTTTCAGTTGGCTTTGGATTTTTTTATTTGACTTCAGTTTCTACACAAAGGTATTCTGACAAGTGTTCAAGCCATCCAATCACAGTTAACCTTAAGCCCAACAACAAAGAAGCAAAAGAAAAGGTAAGTGAAGGTAGTTTTTCTTCAAGGCAATAAATATTATTAAACATCACCAATTAACATGTGTACGCCCTGCAACTGAAGCATCCTGAATTGACAATAATTACAGCAGTGAGTCTAAAGTTTTACAATACTTACTTCAGAAAAAGCAATTCCAAACCTAAGACTTTGCAGCTGTTTAGTTTAATATCCACCTACACCTGTTCTTTTACTCATTTTATTGACTCTATCAGCCTGTCTGGGCTCTACATTTTTCAGAATGCAAGATGTATATAGATATGGTCCTACTTTCTATCTCAATGAACAGTGACACACTAAAGTACTCGGACATTTCCAATCATCACTCCAAGCTGGGCTAAAAACTGGCTGGATGGCCAAGCACAGAGAGTGGTGGTGAAGGGAGTTCAATCCAGCTGGCGGCCGGTCACAAGGGGTGTCCCCCAGGGCTCAGCATTGGGACCGCTCTGGTGTCACATCTTGATGGATGAGCTGGATGAGGGGATCGAGTGCTCCTGCAGGGAGCTTGCAGATGACACCACGTTGGGTGGGAGCGTCGATCTGCTCGAGGGCAGGGAAGCTCTACAGAGGGATCTGGACAGGCTGGATCGCTGGGCCAAGGCCAGTTCCACGAGTTGCAACAAGGTCAAGTGCCAGGTCCTGCACTTCGGCCACAACAACCCCCAGCAGCGCTACAGGCTGGGGAGGAGTGGCTGGGAAGCTGCCCGGCAGAGAGGGACCTGGGGGTGCTGGTCGACAGGCGGCTGAACGTGAGCCGGCAGTGTGCCCAGGTGGGCAAGGCGGCCAACAGCATCCTGGCCTGTGTCAGCCATGGTGTGGCCAGCAGGAGAGGGAGGTGATCATGCCCCTCTACTGGGCACTGGTGAGGCCGCCCCTCGAATGCTGGGTGCGGTTTTGGGCCCCTCAGGACAAGACAGACACGGAGGTGCTGGAGCGTGTCCAGAGAAGGGCAGCGAAGCTGGTGAGGGCTCTGGAGAGCAGGTCTGATGGGGAGCAGCTGAGGGAGCTGGGGTGGTTTAGTCTGGAGAAGAGGAGGCTGAGGGGAGACCTTACTGCTCTCTGCAACTGCCTGAAAGGAGGCTGGAGTGAGGTGGGGTCGGTCTCTTGTCCCAAGTGACAAGCCATAGGACAAGAGGAAATGTCCTCAAGTTGTGCCAGGGGAGGTTTAGATTGGACATGAGGAAAATTTTCTTTACTGAAAGAGTGGTCAGACATTGGAACAGGCTGCCCAGGGAGGTGGTGGAGTCACCATCCCTGGAGGTGTTCAAAGACGTACCCACGTGGTGCTCAGGGTCCTGGTTTAGTGGTGGGCTTGGTAGTGTTAGGATAACGGTTGGACCTGATGATCTTAAAGGTCTTTTCCAACCAAAATGATTCTTCTATGTTGCGCCAGGGAGGTTTAGATTGGACATCAGGATAAATTTCTTTACCGAAAGGGTTATCCAGCATTGGGACAGGCTGCCGAGGGAAGTGGTGGAGTCACCAGCCTTGGAGGTGTTCAAAAAACGTGTTGATGTAGTGCTTCTAGACATGGTTTCGTGCGCATGGTGGTGTTAGGTCAACGGTTGGACTTGATGATCTTAGAGGTCTACTCCAGCCTAATGATTCCATCATTCTATGATCACTACTGGCACAGTTTTAAGAATGGGTCAGTTCATACCTCAGAGCTATTGTTTTAAGCTCTCTGACAGCTCAAGCAGACAGTGTGTTACTGGATTGACTTGGTTTTGGTGTTGAATGTTTCCTGGCAACTACAACTACAGAACTGGTTCTCATTTGAAAACAAAATCAAAAACACAGGTCTACCTCTGTTCCCAAGATACTTTCTTTTATGTCCCCTGGGATTGCTGCTATTATTCTAAGAAGTTTGGCTTTACACAAAATCCTGCTTAAATTGAAGATGGCAAGGAACAGCATGTATTACACAAATCTGCACACAAAGTTCCACCAACAGAACTTCATTGATTCAGGTTGTGAAAATTTATGGCTACTGATCACCATGTTCAGAAAAAGGAATCAAATAGCTACACAAGTTCACTACAAATATTTCAAATCTTACTGTATTAAGCCTTTGAGTGGAATGGATCATCAAAAGCAACAGGACTGCTTAAAGAATGGAAGAGAACTTGCATTTCCAATGCACTGAGAAAAAAATTAATAACCACCATCATCATCATTTAGTCGGATCAAAGTAAGTCCTCGCTTTTTATCTGTTATCTGTTTAAAGGCTCCATATTTAATAACAGAGCTTTAATAAAGAACAGAGGACTTCCCACATTTAAGATACCCAGAGGACTTCCTTAAGCTCCTCAGTACAACCTGACACCTGAAATAACAACATCCAAACAAAACACAGACATCTCACTGCGTTACTCAAAGGTCCATGGGGACTAAGGGTTTCTGTACAAAAGCCGGGGTAGTACAGATCTGGAAAAAACCAAAACCCATAAAGCACACTGGAGACTTTTTGGACTAAATAGTTGCCAAAGGAAGGTGCAATGGAGAGGGGATAAAACTAAACAAAATACAATCCGTTTAACTCCCAGGACACTCTACACTTTGTAAGTGAACAGGACAAAGTCTCCTTATCACAGTAACAGGTAAAACTTGGGGATAACACTATAGATTAGCCATGAGAGGTAGTTTTATGCATTTTATGCATATGAATATAACTTTTGATGAAGCTATTACAAAGTAAACATTTGAAGCCAGTTTGTTCCCTACTAGTTGGTTTTCTGTAGTGGTTTTATTGCTTTTTACCCAAGGGCTTACAGAAATAATCATTAATTAGGTCTTTTTTTTCCGCTGATGGCAGAATACACACATGGTAATCTGCCCAAAGCATTGTTTTCCCATGCTACAGCTACTGGCATAGTAGAAGCTAGCCCTAAAAGAAAAAAAGAGAGGACTAGAAGCTACTGAATATATTTTCCTGTTCATTGTCAGAGAAGTGATTGTCTCGATCTCTTTCAAAACAGACTTTGCTTTATGCCTGTGTGTTTAGATACCCTTGCAGCTGGTTACCCTATGGAGAACTCCAAAGATTAACAACCAAATCTGAAGACCCAGGTGAACCTTGTAAAACACCATTCAGTGATTCTGCACCTTCCATACTGGTTTTGTTCAGCCATGTGCCTCTAGTGGTATATTCTACTTTTTGTAGTGAGATGCTCTAAGAGCTTTTACCGGCACATTATGTCAGCTTACGTGCCCCGTCATGACAAGCTTGAGTAAGGAATGCACTTGAACGCCAAGCTATGACTTTTCCTAAAGTCACTGGACGTGACCAGATCCGAAAGCACGCAGGGTGTTAACGTCAACGGTGTGATACACTTTGCAACAGCCCTACTGCTCATTGCTTAGTGAAGACACACCTCAAAAGAGCACTTAAGTCTTCCTCAGAAACTATCACTGACATTTCCAAGAACTGAAAAGACAGGCTGTCTTTCTGAAGCCGTGCAACAACTTCATGCTAATCATCCAGTGTCAGGAGACAGATCCAGAAGTTGTACAAGTTCAGAAGTACACTGACAAATCATACCTCCAAGTTTCTTGTCCCCGAGGTCGGTTGGAGAGTTATCGCTGCAGTGAACTCACAGTCCACAAAGATCACTAACTAATAAAATGTTTTGGGGCTGTTGAACTATAAAGTTGCAACTGTCTCTCACTCAAAATAAAAAGGTTGTCAGGACGCACTCAGTTTTGTAAAGCAGTCAGAGTACTACTTAACTAGAGGCTCTAGTTTGAGACTGGAAAACTCTCTGTGAACACCAGTATCACATAACACAACTATTCCCGTTCTCGTGTTTCAGATTTGGAAGTATTTGCATTTTATTTCCAGTACTAATGGCATCACTTTTGTTCTAGACAATTTTATTATTTTGCTGTCCTGGCTCCCGGTCCTTCTGAGAGAAAGGTTTAATTCAGTCCTTTGAACAATAACGATGAGGTTACTAACAATGAGTTTAAGAAAGAACTGACACACACAAACTTGTTCAGGCATCCAGAACAAAAGAACCTGGAAGTGTTGAGAGCAAAGTTCAGGACGATGAAGAAAAGGATCTATTTTTCATTTGTAATTAGACCAAGAAGGGAAAATGCTATAAAGTAGATTCAAATAATTTAGATCACATTACCAGTGCAGCACTGTGCCAAATTATAAATTAGGACTTTACTTCATTTGACATTTTTATCGATATTAGAAGCATTTTCCAAAGCCTCAGTAGAAATTGATGGAAAAACCAAAATCTGAACTCTCACACCCTAACCATCAGACTGCTCTTCAGTCAACACTTACTCTTCCAGTGGTCATTCCAACACTTGGGACAACTGAAATAAACAGACTGTAACCAGGAATAAAAATCTGTGCTTTAAAAGTATTTTGCATAGTTAAGGCCAACACTTGACTGATTATTGCAAGTCCTGGCCAATTAACTTGAGTATATCAAAAGTAAAATAAACACAAAGTGCATTGAGAGCAAAGCACAAACCAACAGGAACTTCTCACACAGGTGACCGCCACAGCATAGTATTAATAGCGATGGCTGGGGCTGGGACAACCACCTGAAAACCTCCTATTGACGGAAAGTAAGACTAAGGCTTGTGCAACTCTACAGAGAAGCTGGCCATTCAAATCCCTGGGGCTCTAGCCCTTTAAGAGACAAAGAATTCCTTTATTTCTAGGAAAAGCAGAAAAGAATTGCCATGGAAACCACCAGAAGACCTTGAGATCTAAAACCACAGGTCAGGCTATTTATTTTGTCGTGGCTTTGGTCAGAAACTCATTCATCAGTGTCACCGGGGTGTTTCTGCACTGTCCTGTTCTAAAATGAATGCTCCAGCAAACTTCATATTCATTTCTTCAGAAAACAAAACAAAACAAAAACCACCTTTAAGAGAAAAACCCACTATATTTCTAGCTCTTTGATGACAAAGGCAGACCTCCAAATAAGAATCATTTCAACCCTGTGCCTGTAGAAAAATTGTTCCTCTGCCTCCTCTGTTGCTATTCAGAGATTTCTAAGCAGCTACGAGTCCCGACCAGACAAACGTAACAACTTCAAACACTCCTGGCAGAGGCCTGTTTATTATTTTCCAGTATGACTGTCTGCCAAGTTTCCCTGTCCAGGGTTTGGCTTGGCTTTGTTTGGCTCTTTTTTTTTAAAAAAAAAAAAAAGAAAGGAACTGTGTGAGCTAAGCTGTGTCAGGGACTCTCCTTCCAACAGTTCTTGCAGAAAGTGGAAGTGCACCAGCACGTATGCAGACTTGTATCTGAATACGGTTCAAAACCATTACAAGACACAGCACAGTCAAAACTTTAGTCTTCAAAAACCAAAATGCTATGCTGTGAGTCTTGGAAATCATTTACCAGTACAGAATACTCAAAGTTGTTCTTAACACATGATGAAAAAAGCATAAACTTTAATGAAATCAAGCTGAAATTGATGAACACGGACATCTTTGGCTCCCCTCAAAATACAACCTTTTAATAACACCTTTGGTTTGATGACTTTTCAATGCAATTCTACAGCGCCTGTTTCCAGTCTATTGCCCATCAGTTTAGCTGTACAAATCTGCACACAGCGTTACAGCACAAAGGCACAGATCTGGTGAGGGTTTCTTAGAAGCACTGCTGCACACTGTTATCTTAAATGATGGTCTTGTGATTAAGGCACCTAAAGGCAAGAAAAGGAGGACGAACCCCCCTTCAAACCCCTCGCGACCCTGTACAGGTCATCCAATCCCTCGCTCTATATTCCACATCTAAAATACCAAATTAAGAATTGCTCAAATATTTTAAATTTTTTAAAATCATTTGCTAACTGCATACGTGGCACTCAGACACAAATGCAGTCAGGCAGTCTGTATGTGCGATAAACACTGAAAACAATTTCTTTGCAGGAGTAGAATTAAAAGCAAGAAAATAATCAAGAGCCTTTGCAAAGGTTCTGCACACAATTCTCAGCTTTCAATCTGAACACAGTCTGGAAAGGCCAACGTGAAGGAATCATCCTCTGGCGAGAGTTTAATCCAATCTCAAATAACTCCAGTAAAAGCACCCAACAACAGAGATATTGCTTAAAAGGGCAGTGGTTTGACACGGCAAGCCTTTTGATTACTCTTGCTATTAGGAGGTTTTCAGGTCTTGAGGTACAAAACTCTGTTCAGGACATGAACTGGGGAGTTGTGGGGGAGACAAAACCCTGAAGTTATGACTGCATGAACAACAGCAATCACTTCAAAGTTACCATCCTGAAGAACTAAAAACTTAAGCCCATACACGACTCACAAATGAGACCGTGGGTTCTGCTGCTTCTCTCCTACAAATAAGTAACTCTCCTTGACAATTATGCATTAGAAAAATGCAGGGCTCCAATTATTGTTTCTAACTAAAAACATTTGTAGCGTATTTCTAGGAAAAAAGGATTAAGGGCGGAACTCCTGGAGGCAGCCAGACATACACTGATTTTATAGGAATTGTGATCATTCTATACTTTTGAAAAACCACGTTCTCGATGTTATGGAGCCAGACCAGGCAGATCATCTCCTGACAAACTTCCTTGCACCCAACGGAAGGATTGCCCCTTGAAATTTTAATCATGTCTCAACTATTAAGCAACTGTCTTAAAACAAAAAGATAGATCTAATACATGATTTCCCACAACAACAGCAAGCTAACAAAAATATTTAAATGTGACATTTTGGACACATTCATCCTGTTATTGTGGCTGCTACTGGTCAATAGCCAGGGATCAAGGTCTCTGTTAACACAGACAACTCCAGAACATAATCCTCACATGAATACACTACCTCTAGTGCTAGCAGTACCCTGGTTTGACGAGCTGAAACAGCAGAATTCCTCTGCAGAGCTTCAGTGTGTGCAGTATTTCAGGACACACAACTGGTAGAAAATCCCCTGCCCTTCTTTAGTTACTCATCGCAGCATCCACAGGCAGATCACAAAATACTCTGAAACAGTAAACTACTTTCAGCTCCAGAACAGCTCAAACCTCCATTAGTGCTAACAAAGAACTCAGTCATTTGAGGACAACAGACTGAGTCGACCTCCCGAAGAAAAAACCCGAACCAAAACACCCCCCAGCCCTCCTCAGCTCAGCAAATAAATCGCATCAGGCTTTCCCCTCTGCTTCCCCCTGCCCCACAATTCTAAGTGACTTTCTAGTCTAAAGGCACTCACAAATAGCCACACCGTGCCTTTGTCCAAACAAGCCCAATGAAATCAGACGGCTTCAGAAAGCAACATTTACGCCGTGTGACGGCTGCTGCATCAAACCCTCGCACTAGGAAACTCCTGTTCACTATTGCACACCACGAAACATCTAGGATTATTAACGAAACATAAAAGAAAAATCATGCAAGCTACTGGATTTGAAAACTCAGCCATCCACCTTCGAGGCAGGTGCAGATTCAACTGTATGACCAAGCTTCCAGTTTCAACTGATGGCTGCTGCAAAACAGCTGTAAAAACGGCCAAAGTTTTGTACTACTCAGTTTGAAGCATTACTTGTGCTTCTCCTGATCCTTCTACACCAAATTATCTATCTTCAGATAATAAAAGCATTACGCTGCAATCTTAGTCGCCAAGGTTTCTCCTAAACCAACTTCTTACTAAAGGGTCTTTGGCCAACGCCACTCTGATCTACTGTTACTTTTCCATCACCATTTTATCTCCACAACTTTATTGTCAAATGTATAAGCTTCGGCCTCTCGCCGTCAATGTTCTGCTATCAAAATACCAAGTCCCTGGTCATGAGGGTACTACAAGTAAAAAAATGGAACCGCTCAACCTTTAGAAACTACAGAATTCAAACATCCAGTGAAATTAAATGGTTTACTACGAGACAGATGACTATTGACAGAAAATAGATTATTAATAAAATTAAAATATCGCATTGCTAGTGGTTTCCACAAGAGAATGACATTCTGAAAAAGCCAAAGACTATCTTGGAAAGAATCAGATGTTGCTAAGGTTTTCTTTCAACAACTCAAGCTCCCACAAAACAAGTAAGGTATTTATGGAAGCAACTGAAGAACATGACAAACAAACAGGCTACAGAAAGCCCCCTGAGCCTAAAGAAGAGATGATCAGTTGAAGAAGTGACCTGTTTCTCACTGTGTTTGTGTTTTGTTCTGTTTTTTAAATCTGCCACATAGGCACCTAGATTAGGCAGCTCCACCAAGCTTTCTCCGCCAGCAAAAGTATTTTCTTGTGCACACATCACCCTGCAGTCAGGCTTGAAGTCTGGCTGGTTTTAGTTTATTTCTGCTGATAGACGGGCAAGATGAACACTAGATATTTGGAATCCATTTTATTTACATTTTCACGTCCCTTAACCTAAAAATAACCACCCAAATTTTCAGGAAAGCAGGCAACACAAAACGTGCTCACAAACTGCACAGTGCTCACGAGAACACTGTAGTTCTCCACTATGTTCAACACCTCTTGGACACTTCTCAGCCAGGGGGACTTTGTTCTCCTTCTCTCCCACTGCACAGAGCAATCAACCTCACCTAACACTTCATCTACTTCCACAAGTCTGGAGATAAGAAATTCCAGGGGATGAGTCAGCCCCGTGAACCAAAGCAAGCGAAACCAAAAGGGAGCACCTTGGATCACTGGTCCCTGTTGTTGCAACTCCCACGTCAGCATTTTCTGCAGCCCTGGCTCTCAGCACTCTCTTCCTCCAGCCACCCCCACCCTCCCCCCCACCTCACCTCACATGCTCTGCATCTCCCTTTCCGCTCCCAGCCTTCCTTTCAACACATCCTCCCCTCCTCCTGTTTGTCCACTCGGGCAATCCCTCCTACAAAATCTCACTTCAAAATGACGACTAACAATATTGCCATGCCATCTGTTTTCGTAACATATCACTCTTCCTACACCTTTTAACTCCTCCTTTTATAGAGAACAGAATTCTTTTGGAGTGAGGACTATCCACCATTACACTGTCTAAAACAACTGGTTTCTGTTCTTAAGTCTTTCATCTTTAATATAGCCGTGGTTAAAAACGACTATGTATTTCCTTGATTAGGTTTCCAACTGCTGGCATAAGAACACAAGCTCACCAAAACCTGACATGCTGGCACAACCTCTAAATGCTTAGCAGAGCTTTAGTCTGTTCTTCCCACCTATCCTATGGTGGGCGGTTTTGTTGGTGGGTTTTGGGGGTGTTTCAGGCATCAGACTCAAACCAGAAATCTAGACTGTAAAGGTACTAAATCCATCTCTGCATGGGCATTGCAGGTTCACAAACATAAATGTGAATGCACAAATTTCTTAAGAAGCATCCATTAAAAAAGAACATAATAAAGAATGACCTGAATTACCATGGCAAGTTAAATTACTTTATGCACAACATATGCCACTCTTCTGAAGTAAAGAAAACATGGGACAATTTAAAACTGTATTTCTGGTACAGAACACCTTCTTAGTCAAATGACGACTTATATTCAGTTATTTTAGATCATTCCTGTGTTTTCTGTTCAGGTAACACATACCATCAAAAATCAGAAAATACAGCCCCGGGATTTATCACTTTTACTTTAGTCATACCATACCCAAGATATCTACATAAAAGTTTTCTAAAAGCTACAAAACAAGCCTTGCTGTAATCAGAAATGAAACGCAGCGCGTACACGTTCACCCCAGAGGACGGCATGTTAAAAAAGGGAAGAGGTAACAACAAAACACACCCTGGAGAGCTCTAAAACAGATTTGGCTGTTATGCAGCCGAGAGAGAAATGAAACTGAAGTGAGGAGAAGCAGCCTTGTGGTAATGCAACACAGAGGCCAGTCACTAGTGGTGCTCCAGAGGTCAACACTGAGGCCAATATTGCTGAACACCTTCATTAACGGCCTGGACAGCGAACAGGTGTACCCTCAGCAGGTCTGCAGATGATAACATTTGGAGGAGTGCCTTACACACCAGAGGGTGGTGCTGACATTCAGCAGGACCTCGGCAGGCCGGAGAAACGGGCAGAGAGGAATCTCCTGAAGCCCTACAAGGGGAAATGCAAAGTCCTCACGCGGGGAGGAATAACCCCGTCCCTCACTGCGGGCTGGAGGCAGACTGTCTGGAAAGCAGCTCTGCAGAACAGGACCCGGGGTCCTGGGTGAAGCAGCCAGCAACGCGCCTCGGCCACAAAGGCGGCCAACAGTGTCCCGGGCTGCATTAGGAAGAGCACCAGCAGGTCGGGGGACGTGACCCTTCCCTCTGCTCAGCACTGGTGAGACACATCTGGAGTGCTGGGCCCAGGTCTAGGCTCCCCAGTACAAGGCAAACACGGACATACTGGAGCCCGATTAAGGGCTTGGAGCATCGGACATACAAGGGAAGGCTGTGTGAGCCAGGATTTTGTAGCCTCAAGAAGGACGGGGGGCGGCGGGAAAGAATCTTATTGATGCGTATAAAAACCTGATGGGAAGCAGTAAAAAAGAGTGGGTCTGACTCACCCAAGTGGTGCCCAGTGAACGGACAAAAGGCAACAGGCACAACTGGAAACACAAGAAACTTAAAAAGGAAGTTTTGGGTGGGTTTGGTTTCTTTCTTTCTTTTTTTTTCCCCCCTCCCTTGCTGTTTGTTTTGTTTTTCTGTGAGGGTGGTCAAACACTGGAACTCACCCAGACAGGCTGTGGCGTTTCCATCCCTGGAGCCGGTCTAGGTGACCCTGATGGGAGCAGGGCGCTTGGACTAACTAAATGATCTCTAGAGGTCCCTTCCAACCTGAACATTAATCTGAGGGTAAAAAAACCACTTCTGTGGTAGGAAACAGAGGAACAGATAATACTTGCAGCAGAACTGGGTTGGTTTTCCTGCTGCTATTTACACCTAACAGTAAAGATGATTAAGCCTCAGTACTACAAAGCTAATTCAAACAGCTCAAAAATCCAAATATTTGATACCAAGTATTTATAAAACCAGTTTCATTTTACCTCAATGTAAGAAACTGCCTGTAATCTCTCTCAGTTTCCTACAGACAGCACACCAGGTTTCACTGCTTACAAATGTGAATGCCACAAAACCCTTTTCTTAACAGTCAACAGATAAAACCACACAAGAACATGAAGGAAGATTCATCTGTGATGAAAGTCTTTTGTAACTTTTTAGCTAGGTTAAATATACAGCTTTTTAAAAGGAAATACAAAAGCTGCTGTATCGAGAACTCCAGAAAACAACCTCCTCCACTGGATGACAAATATAATAGGGGTGGCAGCAATAAAAACGTGTTCATTACTGATCTGAAGGCAGGACCCGCAGAAGTGAGGCCCGAATCAGTTTCCAGTTCCCACTGCTTAACCAGAACTGTGCTACACAGAAACCCACCTCGGCAGTTTCAAACACAAAAGGAAAGACTCATTGTACATCTCATCATACACAACTCAGAAAACTTGTATTGCAAACCTCCCCTGAGGAGCAATGCCAAGCATTATGGATTAGCTGCAACATCCCACAGCCCTTTCAACATTCCCACTGGGTACCGCGTACTGATATTGCACCTGAAACAGGACATACAGCCTTGCTGTAGCACACACTGGTTTAGGCAGCAAACAGCACAGAGGCACAACTGGGATGGAAATAAGCAGGGTCTGCTCCTACTTTCTCTGCAATTTTGAGGAAAAGAACCTGTCACTGAAGAACAAACCCAAGCTGACATGGTCTCTGGAGTTAATCTCTTTCTTTTCTTCTGCTTTTCAAATCTAAATCAGTTTTCACTAACAGTGCCAAAACCTGCCAGTAACTTTTACAGCTGCAGGGTCATCAACTTCAAGACAGCTACTTGGCAACCTTTCCACACCATTTGGATGCGACTGTGTTCACCCGGACACACAAACAGGCTGTACAGAGAGAGACAACATAAGACAGACAACTGTTTTCAGGCCAGCATGTTATTTTGAGGAGGTTCACTTTACACCCTGAAAAAGAAGATGTTTCAACAAGCAGCCAAAGAGCACCCTTAAGAAGTATGTGACAGAACTGGAAGTTGTGGCTGAGAGACATAAGCTGTTAGCCTGCTTCCAGGGGCACTGATCATAAACATCAGTCCCAAGTTATATGTTAGACCCAGTATAGATGCAGCTACTTTGTGAAACGCTTTGAAGTCTGCAGCTGATGGAGTTCTAAGCATGCAGTGTCAGTTATACATGTGTTTTTTTGGTTGAATTACAAAAGCACAACTATATTCAGTGACTTGATCAAGAGGTGACCCACAGTGGCAAACCGAAGAACGGTTATGAAAGCAATATCTGCATTCTAGAACATCGATTTTCTCACAGTATTTTAAGGTTTATTCAAGAAACAGAACTAAAGCAAGCTGTATATACGGTACCACAGATGGGTACTAAATTTGCTACTGAACGAGTTTCATGCCAGCAGAGCTGAATCTCGCAGTCTATTCAGGCAGCCTCTCATTGCTCAAACAACTCAGCAGGCAATCTATACAAAGTATGGAACAAACGCCTCAAAAAAGGAGAAGGTTCTCCAAAAAACACCCCCACGACACACCAGACAACACATCCTTTTAAGAACCAGGGAAGGTAGAGGCTAATGACCTCCCATCTCATCACTGACAAAATTCCAACACTGAAAACAATCTCAGAATAACTACACGGTCTCCAATTCCTCAGTCCTACTCCAGCCCTATTCACAGCTCACAGAAGCTATAAACCTCTGGAGAAAAAAGAGAAACAAAAGGACAGGAGACTATTTTCCAAAGAGCTCTTCAGAAGCACGAGAAGCCTGCCCGTGCGAGGCGCAGAAATGGCGTGCTGGAAGCGGAGCTACACTGTACGATGCCGACAATCTGCGAGGCCACGCTGCAGCCCGCAGAATAACCCCCTGTCTGGAGCTGGATGCTGGGGTAGTTTGGGAGAGGGTGTGAGAAAGGAAGGCAGAGGCATAAGCCGCACCACAATGCCTGTATCCGCTTTGCAGCCTCAGCCCCTCCCTATGAAACCGCAGAAGGGACTGGAAGGCTGTGGACAAGAAGTGCCCACTTCTGAAAAACGGAACACGGGAAGTGACGGCAACTGGAACGATGCCGGGCCGTGAGCACTGGGACAGTGAACCAAGGAGGCTACGGGGCAGGAGCACTGTGGGAAACGAAAAGTTACTCCCGCGCTGAGTGTAGAAAGCAGCGAGTTCCTGCCATGAGCTCGTTCCTTCTCAAGTGAGCAGCAGTGGAGGAGAGACAGACACTTGGATGGCATCAGATACACAGCCCAGCCAGGGGAAGGAAGGGAAGAACAGAGGAAAGAAGAGAAGCAGGCCCCCTCACTGAGCCAGACCAGAGCTACTGCTGCTAGAAGGGAGCCAGACTAGAGCTGGAGCACTTGCCTCTGCTTTTTTCCCCTCTCAGAAAACCAAGGAGAAGCCACCAAACTTAGACACCTACCTGAAATGCATTCAGATTTTGCTGACTGCAAACCCCTACTCTGAATCACACCTAGCCTCAGAAAAACTCGCCATCAAAAGCACGCAAGAGTGACTTCAGAACATCCTCCTCTTTGGCTGAGTGTTTGTGCTGCCCTGAAGTAAGATTCATTCTTGGATCAGTGATTTCATAATGTAAAATACAAAACCCTTCAAAAAGAGACAAATACATAAGGTGGCAGTTGAGGACAGCAGTTATAATATTCCTCAAATTACACGTTGCTTTCTCTTAGGTAACTTCCTAATCTGCCTTCTCCAAAGGCCCTCCTGTCAACTGAACACGCATTTCTCAGGCTAACACCCTTCAAATGCAATTTTAAAACGTGTACCTATTTCTGTAAAATTTGTCACGTGGCAGCCTCAAATCAGAATTCTGATTTTTAAAAACACTTCACCTATCTGTTTTACAACACCCATCACACCCCAACAGGTATCTTGTATGCTGTTTACTCTCAGTGTCCTCAGCTGCTTTGCACTCAGGCTTGTTAAGCAAAGCAGTAATTTAGCAACGTCGGCTCGTTTGTTAATGTCTCCCCTAACATGACATCTAGTCTCCCCCTGATTTCTTTACAGCTGGATTTACAGCTTGGTTCTGTCTTCCTGCAATTGAATAAGCACCTGACAGAAACGCCCAACTGAACAGTCACATACTCATTTTGAAGCAGTCACGGAAATCTTGAGGAAAGACTCAAGAGCTTGAAATGGCCAAGAGCTGGCAGGAAATAAATCAAAACTTTGATACCTCCATACACCCCAAGTTAGCAACAAGAACAATTCAAGAATCACCAACTAAACAAAAGGCCGTATGTAAACAGAAAACCCCATTTTCATTATGATTTTACTCTAATAAACAGGCCTTGCAATTTCTCAAAGGGTTTTTTTTTGTGTGTTGAAAGGAAATACTGCCTTAGAAGGTAACGAAATTTTGTTTCATAGTTCAGCATTGCCTAGTGAATTACAAGCTATTGTTTCTATATATAAGCAGCAACATTGTGAGACTCCTTTAGAGATACAAAGACTACCGCATTAAATAATACCGACAACCTTACACCTCAAAGCATGAATTTAACTCTGCTTTCATTGTATTACCACCACGGCAGCGTTACAGCATTTCTGAAATTACACTTTTGTCCAAGTCACTGTGTCAACAGACAAGCCAGTCTGCTCCAAGCACCGAAGGGCTAAAATGGAATAAAACAGCTCAACCAGCTAAGATGCATTCAAACATGAATTCTAGTGGTGCTTCACTTCACTTTGCTACTGTAGTCAAAATTTTACTCTCTGTATTTTACAGAACAACAGAAAACCGTAGGCGGATTTTTGGGTTCAAACAAAAGTTTGATGCCTTGCCTTTCAAGCTCTTACTACGTAAAGATGCAGGACATCAAGAGATGACGCCCATAGTCTTGCCAAATGCAACGAGATTTCTCCTTCAGAAGACCTACAGAAGTTGTCAAACCTTAGTGCCAGCACAGTCCATTCGAGGAGCTGATCCTTCCACCATTTTCAATTAAAAGTCAGGGTTTCACTTCCCCCAACCACCACAGCACAAACCACTTTAACTTCCTAGATTGTACCAGCAAACCTTTACAAACCAATGGCTGAGCATAGGAGCACACAAAAGCCCTCAGAGAGAAGAACACTGGCAGGCCTTGTTCATACACCTCGCTGAGCACAACCCCTCCAGAAGAAGAGGCAGAAAGACTAGGTAGGCAGCTTCAGAGCCAGCGCCCACAGCTGGCACTAGCCACGAGCTGCAGCGCTGCTGGACGTTCGGCTTCTGAACATCCGCATCAGCCGCTTCCACGTGCCCATCCGCCCCTTCACTGCGCAGGTGGAACGAGGAGCCTGGGCTGACCCTGACTCCCCAGCAGCTGCCCAGCCTGGACACCCAGCCTGACGCAGACGGAGGCTGGTGCAGAGCTCCCCATGCCAGAGGAGCAGCAGCCTGTACAGGCAGGGTGGGTGGCTGGCAGGCAGGCAGCCCGGCAGCTGAGCGCCTTCCTGCAGGCAAGACACGCACGTCAGACCCCGTGAGAAAGGGTCGTTCTGATCCCTACCAACTCCAGGGAAGACAAGCATCGCGCTGCCTGCGAGCCAAACAGGAAGGGCACTCCGCTCTCTTGTACAGCAGGTTAGAAGTTGTTTCTGCTATTTCTTTCTCCTCAAAGAAAATGTCAGCATGGACACAAGCGATTACACTTGATTTCGTTCTGTATTTCAACTCTCAAGCAAATAATTGGATAGGTGCCTCTCTGAAGTCACCTACAGGACTTCTGACAATGACTGCGTGGGTCCAACACCTCTGAAAAGAGACAGAATCACATTTATCTCCTTTTTTTTTTAAAAAAAAAAATAACACAGATGTAATAAGTTCTTGAAGCTTATTAGCAATCATCACTAAAGGTACAGACAGCAAAAAAAGCCATTAAAAAGTTTCACATGGAAACAGATAGAAGATGGCCAAATCACACTTCCTTTGCAGACTATAGTGAAGGGTCTTCTCTAACCAAGACAAATTAGAAACGCCTGTATTATGCAAACTCATATCACAGTTTATGGCTTGAGAAGCCAGGGATTTCCTACTGTGTTTCTAACAGCTGGACAACTAAACTACTTCACTGTTTACTTTGTGATGCCGCATTCGTGATATGGCAGAGCCTAAACATTTTCTTAAAAGAAAATGAGCCTGAAGGAGTTAACCACACACACACAGAAAGCCTGATACCTGCCAGACAACCTCAGGCTCTACAGTTTTTAATAATGAATAGTTACTCATGCATTGCATAAATATTATTACATCATATCTCGTATGTATGCAAAACCAGAACTACAATAAAATAGGTTCCTCTGTTTCAATATTGTATCAATTAACCCACTCATCCACTTAATTTGGAGCTGTAGACGCATCAGGTCACAACAGCTTTAACATCTCACATGCCTCTGTGTCTAAACAGGGAACAGACAGACCATTATAAATACAAAAAAAACCCAGCCCACCACCAACAAAAACCTCAACAAAAAAACCTGCTCTACCATAATAACTGGGTGAGAGGAAAGATACCATTACTGTCCTTTTCTATTATGTTTTTGTCCTGCCTAACATCTAACCTGTATATCAACACCTCACTTTCAAGATGTAAGTCAATAAAACACACAGAAATACCTTCATCCCCAAGGTCGGCATTACACAACGTGAGTATAAAATGGATCACAACAAGGACGCTGAACATGGCTCACATCTCAAAGAACACGGCTTTTTTTCCAACTCGGTAATTAATGCATGAGTAAACTACAATAAGTATTACATTCATTTTCCTAAATATTAAACCCGTTAGAAATTTGTTCTGATGGTCAGAAACACACTTCAGACATGGGAAGACTGTAACCCTGAGCCCATGGAGAAGGGGCAACGAAGAAGTGGGATGTGACAGGAGGAAGTCTCGGGGGCAACACGGGCCAGGGGTTAGGACGTTCCCTTCTGCAGCACAGCACCAGTGCCCGCCGTTGTAGGCAGTTTGTACCACGCTAGCGTAGGACCACCATAAAACCCCCACTTTGCAAGTCCTGCACAAGTCTCCCTTGTGACTACGCCCAGAGGTTTCCCCTCGCACGCTCACCCCTTCGCCACCCGCCCCGCAGGAACACACCTCCTGCTGTGCCGCCTCCACCCCCGCGCCCACAGACTGACCCCTCAGGTGACAACCCAGGAATCATTTACAGCCACATGAAACATCTGAATTCGAATTACTTCACATCTCCAGCTTCTGACTAGCAGCACGAAATTCAGTGGCTTTAATTGTGAAACAACCTTTCCTAATTCTAAGCTGCTGAAATAGGCTGCTGAGTCAGCACCGTATAAAAACTTAAGTCTTACGCTAAAGGGGGAGATGAAAACACAGGAATTTGTGCCCCCCTGTGCTGCACAGTAATCCCACCCCGAAATTCCACTCCCCGTGGCTGAGCGTAGGCTGTATCCAACAGACCCCAGCCTGGCACGAGCAAACCTGTCCCCACGGTATTCCAGAAGTCTGGGCAGAGACCGACTGCTGCTCCTGGCCCCGGCAACTCGGACTCGGGGGTCTCCCTCTTCACCACCTGACGCTGCCCTTGGCAAGCGAGCCCGGGTTTGAACACCTCCCCAGCAACCCACCAGCACAACTGGTCTTGTACCAGACAGCTGCCCTTTTTCCTGACAGAAGCAAGGGGCTCGAGGAACTGGAAGACCAGCAGCCAATTATCTTTCCTAATCACAAAACAACCCCGCAGACCTTTACTTCAGCTGATGGCAAACTCCTTCCGTTCACAGCTCAGTCCTTGCACAGTCCTCACCATCCTCCAGGAAACTGGGTGGGCCTGGAAATAACTGGGTTCTCTGGACATACGCACACTCTTCACCTTGAAGGTGTACTGATAGCTACACCCACAAGGTACCGCAGGGGTCACAGCATACAGGCCTGTTCTTCTGCCAGAATAAAACACACAGCGCACACCCAGAAACCTGTACCGTGAACTCTGATCTGAGAACCAGAGCTTTTAAAATCTCCAGTTGCTGACACTGCTGAACTGGTAAAGCACGGTAGAGGTCCAAAGCTTTTCCAAGAAACTTCTCTGCCTACGTTGTATTTACGTGCACAGGCTACAGGTGTTTAGAGGTTCTTATTTGTGAGTGCCTAAATTTTAACCAAACCTTCTGAAGCACAGCAAGTTCTCCACTACTTCAGGGTTCTTTGTTTTTGAGGAGACTTTCACACTTTGAATCAGCCTGTCTCTAGCTAGATGAAGCTAGCCATTTCTCTCTCCCTTCATTGCCAAAAAAAGCTTGTTTCATGTCCCCCCGAGGTGGAGGTGTTTGTTAGCTGACCTGCTCCCGTCTCTCCAATCCCACACGTGGGACCAGTCTGTAAGTATCGCCTCGGGGTTGCTCAGCCACAGCTTTCCAGGCTCAGCTTCTCCTCGTCCACCAAGCACCTCGTAAAAAAAGACGTAATTACAAAAGTTACTGCCTTTGCAAAGTTGTGGGATTCTAACTGGGCAGAAGAGTCCCCCAAGTCATCATACTACCCAGTGTTACAGCACCCTCAAACACAGGGCTCAACTGGCGGTTCACAGGAAGGCCGAACACTCCTGCCTCGAGCACAGCCACACTCAGAAGCACCAGGAACACCTTTGGGGGCTGTAGCAGTTTGGGCTGTCTAATTGCAGTCCACGGGCCCCAGTCCGTTAGAGTTTGCATCCAGCAGCGTGCCTGGCTACGTCACCCCTGAGCCATGACTCTTCCCAGTCCTTCTCCCTCCACCTCTACCAGGAGAGTTGTTTCAAGGGACACAGGAAAAGTTGTGTTTAAAAAAAACCAAACAAAACAAAACAAGAGATAATTCTAAAGTCCCACTGATTTACGTGAGTGAGCTTAAAGCTTTGCAGAAACTTCAGGCAAAGCACCTAGAAACTGAAATGACTATTGAATGAATATCTTCTTTGCTGGAGGCACCTACACAAAACTGTTTAGAAACTCCACCCAAAAGGGAGTGATTCCTAGGTACTGCCTTTTGATTTGGGTTGAGGTTTGGGAAACTGTAGAACAGTAGGTACACCAGAGACATCAGAGAGGACTTCTCTGAAGGAAGGTGAGGCTAAGAATGCTTCTGAACACACTGCGAATGGTCAACAGAGCCTCAAATTGTGACTGCAGACAGTAAAACAGTGTCGAGTCCTTCATACCAAGTAAAATACCATCTCCCCTCAAAACCCACACCAACAAGCAGCAAGGGTTACTGACACTGGCATTACTGAAGCTACAGAGAACTGTGCCTGCTGCAGCTCAACAGCTGAAATTTTTACCTCACCTACAAAGCCAAAAGCTAGAACATTATCTTCCCATGGAACATATTTATTTGCCACTTAAGAGGCCACCTGAACTCAAAACTATCAGCTCCGTTCCCACAGCTTTCAACAGCGAGGGTTCTCCTAAGGAAAACCCACTGTGTGCTGTAAGAAAGCACAACCAGGGGCATTGATTGTCATTTTGCTTCAGTTAAACACAACCGCATCTCCGAGTCCAACGATTCAGCTCTGCCCTCCCTCGCTTCCCGGCGAGGTGACCTCGAGTACGGCGTCACGGCCAAGGTGACAAGTCCCGAAGGCTGCGGCTTCCCAGTTCAGCTCCCAGCCCCCACGGTCTGCAGTTACGGCAAGGGCCGTCAAGCACTTCCCTCCCTCCCTCCCTCCCTCCCTCCCTCCCTCCCTCCCTGCCTCCCCCCCCGGCAGCGCCGAGATGAAACCCTCTCACCACCCCGCCGCGGCCGTCCCCGGCAGGCGGCTCTCCGAAGGCACGGGGCGGCCAGGGAAGGGGAGCGGGCCCGGCGGCAGGGACGCAGAGAGCGGGACCGGAGGCCCCGCGGGCGGACGCCGCGTTACCTCGCTCCCCTCCGGGGCCCCGCAGCGGCGCTCCCGCCGGGAGAGGCCTCCCGGCCGCGGGGCTGCAGCTCCCTCGGCCCGGGCCGGGGCTGGTGTCGCGGCAGCCGCAGCGCCGGCCCCGCCGCCGGACGGCGAGGCGGCCCCGGCAGCGCCTCTTCCCCCGGGCTCTCACCGCAAGTGCGAGCGGCGCAAGAGCGCAGGCGCCGGCGCGGCGCGGGGAGGGCGGCCCGGGGCGGGGGGGGGTCGGGGGGCGGGGCCGGGGCGGCCCCTCCGCTGCCCGGGGGAGGGCGGGCGCGTCCGGGCCGCGTCTCCCGCCGTGCCGGCGCCTGCGGGACAACGGTCCCGGGGCTGCGAGCGTCCCGCCGGTTGCTTCCGCCTTCGGTCCCCGCTGCGGCGATGAACGCGCTCGCGGGGCGGCGGGCGGGAGGCACGCGCGGCTCCGAGACAAAGCCGCGATCGGGCACAGGGTCATCGGCCACCGCCGGGGCTTGGGGCCTGACCCCCCCCTCTGACGAGGCTGCAGAGCTGGCAGGTAGGAGGTGCCCTTGGGCCAGCGCCTTGGAGCTCCTTTTTAGCTGTTTTTCATCTCAAACCGGAGCGCGCGAGCTGGGGAGGCTCGTGTGGCGCCGTGGGGGATGTGGCTGGGGAGCTGACGTAGGCAGGATCTCCCTGCGGTTCCTTCCCTCGGGCAGAAATCAATCTGAAACTCGACTTTCCCGGGTGAGTTCGCCTTCCCGGTGGCAGCGTGGGATCCAGGAGCAGCGTCGTGAGTGATAAACCTCCTGTTCGCCTCCGTGGTCAGAGCTGAGGCTTCTGCTTACCCGCTTCAAACACCCCCCCCGCCCCCCGTTCTTTTTTACCTTCCAATCTCGAATTTATTTTCCTCTGTGAGAGAAGGGGAAAGTACTGTTTCTGGGAGGTACATAGTGGTAAGGGGATGGCACGACTTGCAACTGAGGAAACGGTTTCAACCATTGAGTCTTGACGGTGCTGTAAGCCTTTGTGTTCTGTCTTGATGGTCACTGCTTTTTAAACAAGATCGAGCTCGTTTTATACTTTAGATACATGGAGGAAAGGATTGTAGAAGAGTTGGATTAGTGGGACAACAAGAGGAGGCAACTCATCCTACTTCTACTTACGGGAGAGGGAGTGGGGAGAGGGGGTGGTTTGCGGGGGTTTTTTTATACTTGGTATTGATGTCCTCAACTTGATTGTCATTTAAAAATGCAGCCAACAAATGAACCAAACCCAAAATCCACAACCAAAAACAACCAAAAAAAAAAAAAAAAAAAAAACCACCCCAAAAACCCAAACTGGTTTGGATTTTGCGTTTCAGTGGGGTTTTTTTCACTATGGTAAAAATTCTTGTTTTAAGACAGCTTATAGTAGCTTCTCAGTACCTCCCTACTTCTGGCAAATTTGGAAAATTCAAGCCTTGTTCTACACCTATTACGTTCTTAAGTTTAGGCTGTAGAAGTTGTAGGCATTTGAACATCTGAAACTTGGGCCATTTTTTGGTTTAAGTGTATGTTTTAAGAAAGTTTTAGTCATGTGTTTAGTGCCATTTGTGTTCAGAAAAATCACAGAATCACACGCTCTGCTGACTTGTGCATCTGTGTATCTCTTTAAATGTGTGTTTTGAGGCTTAATTTGCCTCTGCATAGTTAAAATCTTGATGTTTACCCAAACTGAGTTTTTCGTGAGGCCACTTCACCTCCAGAGCCTGGGAAGCATTTGCTGAAGCAGTGCTGTAACTGACTCAAAGAAAACTCACTGACAACTCAGTGTTATTAAGCAGGGATTCTGTATTACGGTGCCGGGCAGCACGGGGGATGGCTCCTTCCACCCGTGCTCCAACGGGTTAGCAAAACACATCAGTTCCTATACACAAAAATCGTATGTTTGTGAAAATGAATTTGTGAAACATACCTTTGTGTAGAAACTGGAGTCAAATTTAAAAAATCCAAAGCCAACTGAAAGACTAGACGAGGTCATAGGCTTTGAGCAGGGAGGTTGGACTAGATGGCCTCCAGAAGCTCCTTCCAACCTCGACTGTTCTGTCAATCTGTTCTGTGACAGAAGAATTGCATTTAATAAACCTGCATTAAAAGAGGTTTATCCAACTAGTTTGTATTTCAGATTTTGTTCCTTGTTTTGTTGAAATTTTTTTAACTCATTCTGTTGTCTTCAATGACAAGAAGGAATACCTGAGTCATTTCCACGTAGTAGAAATTAATGGAATCAAAACTAAAAACAAGTTTTCAGCTCTTCCTCAGTGTTGAAAGTTTTACAAGACCTTTTTTAAAGGTGTTTTTTTCTTTTATTTTATTAAGCTATCTTGAATATTCCATAGTAGACTAAACAAATCTAAGAGGGAGATGGTCATAGACCTAGGGATTATTAGTCAGATGACTGAAGAACTTGCTGAACACTAGAAAAAAGAAAACAAAACCAACCCAAACCCCTCGCTCTTGCCAGATCCAGTCCCTGAGCACCTCATCACACACCTGAGCTCAGCACTGGACACAGCTTAGTGCAAGGCAGCAGCAGCAGCTCATGCTGCTGCAGAGCTACACTTTGAGACCCCAACCTGTTTGTGAGGTAGCAGGGTCTGGTTAAAGCTGTTGGTTCTCTGAGTTCATTGATAACGTCAGAGTTAAAGAAATTATACCGAAGCCATTCAGTACAATACTTGAATGTGTAGTGCGTCAGGCAGAGGGCTTTTGAGCCGTGATTGAGTTGCTTTCAAAGAACAGAATCAGGATTACCTGGGGCTGTTCTTTGATATTTTGGGATTTTCAGTCCTTTGCCACCCATGTGTGTAATTTTCAGCTATTTTCTTTTTTCTTGTGAATGGACACAGTGAATACCTGGCTATCAGTGCTTTTAAAGCCTTACTAAAGCATTGAGTAATAAATAAATAGGGCTGGTTTTTAATCATGTTGCTACGTTTTGTGATGCAACATTTTGTGACGTCTCGAACAAGGTGACAGTTCTTAAACTTTTGGGTTTTTATGCTTCCTGTACTACTTGTGGCATCCTCAGGCAGAAAGCACGATACCCAGAGCAAAGCAGCAGACTTTTGGACTGGGCTAACTTGGATTCTTCCCTTAGTTCTCTTGCTGCAAAGCACGTTCTAGTTACTCCTCACGGTTAAAAGCTTGGAGGCACAATTACCAGCTGACACAGCTCCCGTGTCATTTCTCTGTTTTCCCAGATGTTGAAATAATAATGCAGTGCCTCTTTCCTGGAATGATGACCGGGAAAATGCTCACCAGCTGCATGTTATACTGTGTTTTCTTCAGTGTTCTGCAAGTCCAACAAAAATACAGTTCAGTAAACGCTTGTTCCCTGACTGCAGCATGGCCATCCGCACATGTTGTTGCAGCCTGTTGGGTGTTTATTTTTCCATAGGTAAAAATTAGAAGTACTTGATTTTCAGTTATTAGGGCTAAATGATGAGGAAACACATGGAAAAATTCCACTGTATGTGATAGAAAATGTACCTTAAAAGTGAGAGTCTGGCTGTTTATTTTGGAAAACTGGTTGTCCGTGCTTTAAATTCAGGAAATGTGAGTGTGTACTCGCACAGTTGGATACAGCCGTGTTTACTCTGCATTTCTGAAATTACAGTGACTGTATCCAACCTGTTGTGCAGTATCGTGTGGAGTCCCTGGTGCTGCGTATTGCAAAGCCAACGAATTGTGTTCCTGGGACACCCAGCATCCAGCAGCGAGCTCAAGGGAAAGCCCTGCAACGTGCTCCCTCAGTACCGGAGCCAGAATCCCGCTCCTGCGGCAGTGCTGTTCTCGTGTGAGCCTTCCAGCCGTTAGAGCCTTCCGCTGGGATAGCGCACAGCTACTGGTTTTCAGCCTGCCTGGGACAGGTTGAAAGCTTAGGGAAGTAAGTGGTTAATCTTTTCTCACAAACTTTAATCTTTTCGAAGGTACTGAGAACCCTTGGGTGTCATTGGAAACCAGGGGCAGGTGTGAATAGCACCATTTTCTGCTACACAATAGAGATGATAAAAGTCTACCCTGTGGGTGTGTGCATGCACACACACATACCTATGCACATCAATATGTATTTTTAATTAAACACAGAATTAGACTCTGTTCTGATAAAAAAAAAAAATCAACTCTGTATGTCTATGTGTGTAGGGCTGTCCCATTCTTGTGGTGAGGCCGTTTTTTTTTCAGAAATAGTTAGAATGTCACATAAATGTACTCCCTGTTTTCAACACTGGACTGGTATTATTCGGCTGTATGTTAATAAATGATTGTTGTTCTCTTTTGACAGTTGTAGTTCATTCTGGTCTTAACTGTGCAAAATGGAAAGATACAATGAGTTACTCTGTGTGGCCTCTCTTATGGAGCTTAACAGCGATTCTGTTGATTGGAAATCTCATGGGTCATTATAACGTGTTATTTGTAATTGTACGTAGCTAAGAAATTTTGAATGACAGTATGTTTGTTTATAGCTGAGATTATAATTGTGACTGTATCCTTGGTAGTGTTACCAGCATTTAATGTGAGTTGGTGGGTTTCCTTGCTCGGGCTGTAAATGAAAGAATTGTCTTCATATTTCATTTTCCTCTCTGTCAGACAGGATGCATTCCAATCTGGCCGTGCATCTCTCAGAGCACTTCCTGACTGACTGTACCAGATTAGAGATGATACCCCAGTGTCACCTAGTGGAGGAGCTTTTGTCAAGGCGACGATATCAGGGCTCTGTGACAGGCACTTTCCCTTCCTGTTGGCCAAGCAGCTGAAGATCAACTTGATCTTTTAGTTTCTATTTTGCTGCATTACGAGCAGACAGAAGGGGGGGAGGTTCAGTCTCCCATTTCCCCATGTTTTTTGATATTTGTCAGATGGCTGAACTTCTGTCAGTTCAGGAAGTATTTACACTTTATGCTTTCATGTACCCTGAAGGCTCATTTCATCAATAATTCAACTGTGTTTTACTTGTGCAGTTTGGGGATCAAACAGTAATTATCTGTGTGTAACACGTCATTCTTCCTCTGCCTGTAGAGCAGAATGTCTTCCCAGAAAAAGAGTCCTGGTTTGGGAGATGAAACTCCCTGACCTCTTTCTGTTCTCATTTTATATGAGGTGTCTGCTGGCTGCTTGGTAAGGAAGTAATAAATATGGCCTGGAGCTCTTTCAAATAATTAGCCAGTCACCAGCATACACCTATTTAATGTAAACCACAAACTTCAAGTAAAGAATATTTGCAGAATTTTTAAACAATGTTCCTTTAGCATTTACCATTTTGAGAATGAACAGGTAAGTCTTGAAGTCCCGTTTCAGTTAACAAGGGTATCTAACCAGTGGGTGAGTGGGGCTGAGGAGAACAAAGAACAACACGCTGTTTACCCTGCCCTTGAGAGCTTTGCCTGCATTCGGAGTTGCTCGTGGTAGTTATGGAAAGAGCCAAATCATTGGTGCCCGAGGCACCTTGCACATTAATTTGTCCTCTGAACAGCGATTATCTTAACAGTTCTGGGGTTTGCTTTTACTGCTCACTCTTTAGGTTGGGCTTTTGAACGTGATTTTTTCCTTGGTTCCCTTTGTGGCAGCCTTCAAGAAGAAAGGGTGTGCTGGCGGGAGTGCTGGGAGGGATCTTGGAGCCGAGGACGGCGGTGAAACAGCCCGTGAAGGCTTATGAGCCTGACAAGGCTGTGACTGGAATGCCTGCAGCTCGGCAGTCGGGTCTGGAATTTACAGCTGACGTCACGTGCGGTGCCAGCGGTGCTGATGGCTCTGGAGGAGGGCCGGCGGGGGCGGGGCGGCGCTGCCGCGGCGGGGGCCGCCGCTGGGGAGAGCGGGGCCGGCCCGGGCCTGGGCTGGCGGCCGGGCTGGGCGGCGGAGAGCGGCGGAGCCACCGGCTGCTCGCTGGGGGCTGCTGGGGAGCGGCGGCCCCGGCCCCGGCGGCGTCGCGGGGCTCCCGGCGGGCGGGCGGTGCCGGACTCCGCTGCCCGGGGTGCGGGCTGGTGCCGCGGGGCAGGAGGAGCCGTCGGCCGAGCGGGAGCGGGGCTTAGGTGTGGAAGAGGCGCGGGCTGTGGGTTTTGCTGTTCAAAGTGCAGGCAAGGATAACGAAGGGGTTATGACTGCGAGGGCAGAAGGAGGGTGGGGGCGCTTTGGAAGAAGCCCGGGGCTGCGACACTGCGAAAGTTGGGCAAGTTCCTCCCCGCGGGGCAGGGGGAGGCTGCAGCCGCTCGCCGCGACCCTCTGCGTGAGAGCCCGGCCGGGAGCCGCTGCGCCTCGCCTGCTCCTCGCTGCGGGGAGAGATGCTGCAGCCCAGGAGGTCCCGTCGGGTCTGGTTCAGCATCGGCTGGGGCAGAGCCCAGGCGCTGACGAACCTCCTTTCCCCGCGGCGAACGCGCAGAGACGCCCCGGCCCCCGCGGTGCTGCCGCTGGTCGTGTCCGTCTGAGCGAGAGGGGTGCGCAGCGCGGTTCCCGGGACAGAGCGGGCCCCCGGGGAGCCCCTGCTGGCGCCTGGTCTGCCCGTGCGTGAGCCGGGCTGTGCCGGCGAAGGACGATTTGAGAGAGGCACCTCTGTCTGTCAGGGATTTGAACTCTCCCTCACTGTCAGCAGTTCTGACTGAAATAGCGGAGCTGTTGCGTTCCAGGGTGCGGAGCGAGGGCCGCGGTAGCTGTCTGTGCTGCCCCGGGGCGCTCCGGTGCCGGGCAGGACGGCGGCTCCGTGCCGAGCGCGGGGCGCTGGTTTCTGCCGCCCGCCGCGGTGGAGCTGCGGGACCGTCCCCGCTCCCTGGGGGGAGACTTGCCGGGCCGGAGGCTGAGCACGGGCCTCGGGTGCCGAACGGCCGGAGGAGTGACAGGGGGTCGTGGCTGTGGAAAGCTCCAGCCCCCGCAGCCCAACCCCCGCCCTGCCGGTCTCCTCCCTCCCGCCCTGCCCCGCCCGCCCCCGCGCTCCCAGCGGAGCCGCAGCCGGCGGGGACTCGCCCGGCGCCCTCAGCCGCCGGCCGGGCTCGCCTCTGCCGCGGGCGGACCGGCCCCGGGAGCGGCGGGGAGCGGGAGGCGGGGACGGCAGCGGGACCCCCCGAGCCCCGCGTCCGCGGGAGGGGCCGGCGGGAGCGGCTGCCGTGAGCGCTCCGCTCTCCGCACGCCTCCGCGGGGCGCGCTGGCGCGGGCGGTTTGCGGGCAGAGAGCGGGGTGTCTGTGAGGGGCCGAGCGCGGTTTGGGGGGAGGTGGCAGCCGCTCCGGCCGGAGTCGGTCACTGCCGAGCCGCGCCGTCCCGGGGGAGGGGCGCGGCGGTGACGGCGGGGCCGGGGCTGAGCGCTGCCGCCGGGGCGGGCGCTGGGACGCGGCTCTGTCCCCCGGGCGCTGCGGGGGTCCCGGCTCTCGGCTGGTCTCCGCCGGGCGCAGGGACCGGGAGAGGGTTTGGGGACGGTGGGCGATGCCGAGCTGCCAGGTCGGAGCCGGGCGAGGAGAAGGCCCGGTCTCTCGCTGATTCACGTCAGTCGTTGCCGTTAAAAGGATTCGCGCCTCGGGGTGCAAGCCCTCGGCCCTGCCCCCTCGGCGTGTCCCCTGAGCTCGGCCGTCCCTCGGACCCCCCCGAGCGGGAGCGCGGCCGGGGACGGAGCGGAGCGGGCTCCCCGGCACCCCGCGCCCCGCAGGCGCCTTTCGGGTGCGTCATTAGTGATAATAATATCCGTTCTTTTTGTAGCGAGATTGAGGATGGATGGGGGAAAGCGATGGGAAATAATCGCCTTTTTTTCCGGTGGAAATAAGGAAACGTGAAAATCATGCACTGGGGCGCGGGGGCGGGGGGGAGGGAGGGAGGGAGGGAGGAGAAAAGTATTTGTAATTTGAAACAGAAAGAAAAGGCTTTTATTGGGAAAAATACGTCTCTAATCAAATCTGTCTAAATTAAATGCTGTCTACAAACCAGAAGTCACCAACCAGCAAAATGTATATGCGCTCAGTTCGGTTTCCCCTTAGTTTCATAGTTTTGCTTCCGACTCGAAATTTCCAAGTGATTACCGCTCCCGATGTCAAGGCTGAAAGAGCATTTTCTGTAAACGTTCGGTTTATACGTACAGGGAGAAACACGTATTTGGGGATCCTGATATTCAGGCGAACGCGCCAAGAAGAAACCAGCTGCCGGCGGCGGAAGAACAAATGAACGGGAGAGAAAGATGCGGGGGGATGCCCTGCGAATAAAGCAATCGCTACAGAGATATTTAGATGTATTTAATGGGATGCGTTATTCAAAAGCCCTGCTGACTGGTCTAATCATTTAGAATCGCCTGTTTTCCTAAAAACTTTACCAAATATTTACACTCAATAAACATTAATCGATTAACAAGCCGGTCGTGCTCTTACAGGACCTTTCCTGCGCTCCCGCCATCGCGCTGTCCCCGCACGTCTCCACCGTTTTGTCGTTTTGACAAAGTATAAACGGAGCCCTTCAGGCGGTGGTGTTTATAAACCGGCTCGTCTGGGCTCAGAGTGAGTCTCCCCGTCCATCCACATCACCAGATAGAATAATAGTAACGAATCAGACAGGGAAGAGCCGGGCTGAACCATCGGCCTTTTCCTTTTTTTTTCCCCAGGGGTACTGAAGTCCCGAATCACCAATTCTTCTGACTTTCTGGCTGTTGATCCACAGGAATTCGTAGTTCAACGACAAAGGTAACAACAAAACAGTATTCGACTGTTCGACAGCTGGAGGAAAAGGCTAACTCCTGTGTACGAGCTGCTGCTGAGCTTGGCCAGATTGAGGGGAAAAAAGGGCGAACAGCCCGGCGGGGTGACGTCAGGCGCACCCAGCGCGCTGTCCGGGCTCCGGGGCTCCTTTCCCGGCGGGCCGGCAGGAGCCCCGGCGGGCGGCAGCCGCTGCGCTCTCTCCCCCTGCGCAGCCCGCGCCCTCCCGGCCCGGCCTCCCGCTCTCCCCCGCGGCTCCTCTGGCTGCCGGTGGCGGGACTCGGCTCCCACGGCTGTTCCCGGCTCGCTGTCCCAGGCAAGGCCGGCACCGCGCGCGGGCTCCGGCGGCGGATCCCGCTGCCCCTTCCGAGGCGCGGTGAGACCCGAGTCCTCCGGCCGAGGCGGGGGAAGCCGCGCTCGGCGCCGCTCCTCGGGGCCGGGCCGGGGGCCGGGTGCGGAGCGGAGCGATGCTCTCCCTGAGCCCGCCCGGGGCCCCGCTGCTCCTCCGGCCCTGCTGCCAGGGGCGGCCCGGAGCCCCCCGGGAGAGCCGAGCGCTGGGCGGGCGGCCGGGCTGTCCCCGCCGCTCGGGGGGAGGGAGGGGAGCGGCGGGGCCGGCGGCGGCCGAGCTCCCGTGGGAAGACCCGCCCGTCCCCGCCTCCCCATCCCGGGGCAGCGCCGGAGTGGCTCGCTGCTGCCCACCCTGCCCTCCCCGGGCGTTTGCGGGGCGGACGGACACCCGCCGCCAGGGCTGCCCGGTGCCGGGGATGCTCCCGCCGTGCCCCGGTCCCGCCGTGCCCGGGGCGGGGGTCTCTCGCCCCTGCAGCCCCCTCTTTTCTTTGCCCCCCCCGGCGCCGCCGTAAAAGGTGGAGCTCTGCAGGGGGTGCGGCGGGGACGGGCGCGGGTGCCCCCGAGGGAGAGGCGACTGCTGCCGGGCGGCCGCTGGCGTTCCCGGGACCGGCGAGGGGCCCGATCCCGTCCGGCCGCGACTTGCCGGCCGAAGCTCTCCCCTCCCGCTGGCAGCGCTTCGCCGGCGCTGTCGTGCCGACCCGGCGCTCCGCTGTGACGAGCTTTAGCGGCAGCGGCGCTTCCCCGCCCGCTCGTCCCCTCTTCCCGGCCCCGCCGTCGATTACCCCGGGCCGGCCCGGGAAACGCCTGGAGGGGCAACGGCCGGGGGCCGGGCCGGGCCGCGGAGGGTGGGTGGGCTGCTGCGCGCCCGATCCCCAGACAGCTCCGGGACTTGATTTTCGCGGGGGCCACTGCCGCCGCGGAGCCCGGGAGAGCGGCGCTCCCCCCCTCCCCTCCTCGCCCCGTGTCCCCGGCACTGGTTTCCCCGCGGGAGAGGGGAGCAGTCGGGCCCCTCTCCCCTCTCCCCCGCGCCGCAGCCGGCGGCCCCGCGGCTCCCCGCGGCTCCTCGCCCCGACCTCCGCGCTCCGCTGTGCCCGCTATCCGGGCCCCTCCGGGAAGGGGCTCTGGCCTTGTCGCCCGGGTCCTGCCGCTCCGGAGGAGGGCAAGGAGGGGCCGGGGGAAGGAGCAGGAGCGGCGAAAGCGGCGTGAGAGGGAAGGAGGACACTGCCCCTTCCCGGGCTCTCTCCCCCCGCCCCGTGGGCAGAGCCCAGCTCGGCCAAGGCACGGCCGGGCCGGGCGCTCTGGGGGTTCCCCCGCGGCGGCACCGCCGCCCGGCCTGGCAGCCCCTTCCCGCGGCCCCCCGGGGCCCGACGGCGCCGGCCCCGAGCCGAGGGAACCGCGCGGCCGCGCTCCCGGCGGCACCGGCAGCGCGGGCAGAAACGGCTCCGACCGGAGCGGGGCGCCGGGCGCGGGGCCGGGGCCGCTGCGGGGGCGTTTGCCCTGCGGGACAGCGGCGGGGCCGGGGGTTGCGGGGCGCTTCCCTCCCGTGAGATACGGGGAGGAAACTCTTCCCGGGAGGGCAGCGAGGCGCTGGCACAGGCTGCCCGGAGCGGCTGGGGCTGCCCCTGCCTGGCAGGGCTCCAGGCCAGGCTGGACGGGGCTGGGAGTGACTGGGCTGGTGGGAGGTGTCCCTGCCCAGGGCAGCGGGTGGTGGCACTCGGTGGCCTTGGAGGCCCCTTCCAGCCCAAACCCTTCTGGGATGAGTCTGGGAAAGAAGCAGCGCAAACACACTGTAAGCACCAAACTAGTATATGTTAATCCAGCTTTGTGGTGAGAACGTACACTGCAGCCTCTGCCTTCCTCAGTCAGTACACGTGGATTACATCAGCTGCATACATTAAAATTAGGGAAAAAATCAATGTCAGACTGGTGACTTCTGTTCGCTGCACAGATTCATACAGGAAATGTGTCTGTTCTGTGAGGGAAACAAACAAAAAAGGACAATAAACCCAGTAAAGAAACCTCACAGAAAAGTCCTTACACCAGAAAGAAAACAACAACAATTCAAACGAGAAGAAAAATGTCAAATGATTCAATCTTCTGGGGATATTCTAAAACCTGATGCTTTGGGGTGGGAATTAGCTTTGTATTTGTTCTGGCACCATTTACTCCAAAATATACCACACTAAAGCATACAGCCCTAGTTGGGGGGGAGGGCGGGGAACAACACCCCAAAACCAACAAACAAAAACATGTCTCTGCTTTTATTCACCCAGCATCCCGGGGAAGTTAGATAATGGAAAAGTAATTCTGTGGAGCCTTGCTAAGTTTTAATGCATTTGTAATCATTAATTATTCTTCCAATATATTGAATTTATTCACAATGAATGCGAACAGTTTAAACAACTTGTCTCTACAATGGAAAAATCATATGTTTATCACAATTATTTGTCAATATTAGAAAATTGTTTACTCTTCCTCCATATGCAATCTCTCCAAGCGGGCAGAGAGATCATTCTTTCTAGTCTAATTCTGTTTAGGATGACTGAACACCTACACAGAACGTTAAATGCTGCTTGCAAAGTGCTCTCAAAATATAAGTAACCCTCTTCACCACCTCTTGAGTGGGTAAATATTGCACCTTTTTTTAAAGGGAGTAAATAATGTCATTTAAATCTGTTTATGGTAGTGTAACCCAGGAAAGATCTCAAAGGAACTACTTTGGTATACAAGCAACAGGTACCCAGAACATGGCTCAGCCCAGTGGGGTCGGTAATTTTCAGGAATTCTGACTAATTGTGATTATTTGAGTGTTGGATGCAGTTCCCTCGGCTGCAATGAAGAGAGCTCACGCTTCAGTTACCACACTGACCTAACTAAAGCTTCGGACAGTGTTAATCCGCAACTCGACCGAAACCAAATGGCTTTTTTCCAGTTTTTGTTCCCACTTGGTCTACTTCGGGAAAAAGGCCACTTTTTTTTTGATTTGAGGATTTGCCTTTTCCAGAGCTTGTTTTTCCAGGGATGAAGGCAGAATTTTTTTTTTTCTCATTTTTAGAAAAGGCACCCAGACAATGTGGGCTCAGAAGGAACTTGTGTACCCCTTCAGTACTGCAACTCGTGATGCCTGACATTCCTGAAAGTGTTACAGATTATTTATTTGTTTATTTTAACCTGGATAATGATGATATTGGCCACTAGCTCCTCCTCGCCCCCAGTCTTTATACTACCTCTAAAGCCAGGATCTCTTGAGGTAGAAAAGAAGATAAAGAGATGAGGAGATTTACACTAATCAATTTCCCTAAGTCAGAAATATCTTTTTCTTTTCTGACTGTTCTAGTTACACCTATAGCTCTACTAATCAGAAAAATACATTTCAAGACGTCTCACTGAAATCTTCCAGAAATTATCTCAAATTTATACTTCCACGAGGTGAAGGGTTCTCGCTCACCACCTGCAGCAAAGCTCACCACCAAAGCGCACCCATCTGCCTCTCACAGGACTGTGAACTCCGCTCACAACCACAAGAGCTGTTTCCATAGCAACAAGCCAATTGTTCAGGGTTACAGATGACAGAGCTCCTGCATCCCTCTGTCAGCAGGCTGACAAATGAACCAACAGAGCCTTCAGTCAAAAAGCTGCCTCTCAGACCGTGAGGGACAAAAGGGGAGACATTAAGTTTCTGAAGTAAGTAGGAACACAGACAGCAGGACTCCAGAAGACCTGCCCTGGACCGTGGAATCCATCACCTCCACCTGCCCCCAGCATCTCAGGTGACCAGGCCCAGCATTCCCATCAACAGTCCTCAAACTCCACCTTAAACACGGACTTTGGCTTTTCCACCCACTCCAGCCAGGCTTTTGCAGTTCAGGCTGTAAACGAACCACCAAAGCCACCCACCTCTGTCCACACCAGCGTGCAGGCATGTCAGCAGGCCCTCTGACACCAGGCTTTTACCAAGAGCACCTTTGCAGATCTCGCTGATTTCCTGCAGCCACAGTCACTGCCCTCTGGTTTGCCCTGACCTGGAAGGCTTTGGGGTGCTGCCTCCTCCGTTGGGGTCAGGGCTTCTACTTCCACGCTACCAGAAGTCTCATGTGGTACTTCCCTGCTGGCTGCAATACTAAGGAAAGCGGGAGGCTCTGGTTCTTTGGTGGTCTCCATGGGTTTTTCCTTTGATGTTTTCTTCTCTGTCGAGCCAGATCCCCGCTCGCGGTGCCTGGAGGCAGTTTTGTTCCTGCCCGGCCTGGCCTGCGTAGCTTTGGGCTGTCCCCGCTCGGGACGTCTGCTCCAACCCCTTGTTCCTGCTCCGCGGGCAGTGAGTCTTGCTCCTGCCCCGACGAGGCAGCTGGTTGCTATTCCTGCCCCACTTGAACTGGCTGGTTTGGCCCCTGCTCCAAACTGAGGTCATCCAGTTTTCCCAGTGTCCACTCGGGGCAGTTGGTTTTCCTCCTGCTCAGCTCAGGGCAGTTCGTTCTGCCCCTGCTCCACCCGGGGAGACTTTCTTCTTTTTATCCCCCGCTGGGGCATCCCGTTTGGCCACAGCCTTGCTCGGGCGCCTTTTGCTCATCGTGTCCCCCTCGGTTCTTCCCCTCCCTTGCTTGGGGAGGCTCCTTTTGCCCCTTCTCCACACAGGCTGCCTGGATTTACTCCAGCCCTGCTCCGGTGGCTCTTTATGCCCCTGCCCAAATCAGGGTGGCTAACTTTGCTCCTGCCCCACTTGAGGCACTGAGTTTTGTCCCTGCCCTGCTCCCGCCCTGCTCGGAGTGCCATTTTTTGCAAAGTTCCCTCCTGAATCGAAGAAAACTCAATAACAACCCAGTGTTATCAAGCAGGGATTCTTTATTGCGGCGCCGGGCAGCACGGGGGATGGCTCCTTCCATCCGTGTGCGCACAAGCGTTAGGATTCTTGCCTTATGTTACAGCTTTTATACATATTTATTCCATTTCTAAGGAAAGGTCGGGTTATTCTAATCATTTTCAGGAATTCATTAACATAAATTCCTCACATAGTCCCGCCTCAGCGTCACCTCCCAGTCCCTGTGGGGAGGGTTTCAGGAAGATGCAGCCACTCTTGCAACTGTCGTGCTGGGCAGGAGAGTGATAGGCAGTAGTCAGATGAACTAAGGACATTCTTGGCCAGAGGTAAGGAAATGAGATATCCCCAGGCCAGGGGATGCTCCAGGCTGTAAACAGAATGTCAACAAATCCTCTGACTTGGGTACTCTCAACCTGATTGCTAAAGGAGAGGGAGGTGGAGGGATCTCAGAGCTTTCAGGTTCCTGTGGAAGATTTAAGGTCTCTGAGAAAGGAGCTGAAGATCACAGTTTTGCTCCCCCCCTTTCAGTCATTGACACCCAGAAACTTCACCTGCTTTTCCTTCCCCTCCTTCCAAAACCTGACCAAGGGATGGCATAAAAAGGAAGCAGCAAGGCCCTAGGACTTGGATGGCCACGGTGTTATTTATTGTACAAGCCATGGAGAGTCAAGGTGGGAAGTGAGTCTGCAAGTCTGAATCAACAAGGTCCATGGCCAGGCAAGGCTGTGTCCATGGCTGTGTCTGGAGAGCACTACACCTACAGCAGAGATGAAGCTGGGGCTGAAACTCAGGCCTGGCTTCAGTGGCCTCCTGGGCTGATGGAGAGAGGTGTGGGTGGAGGCCCCAGGGGAGGCTGGTGAGGGACAGGAAGGTCTGTGGATGCTCTCAGGGCCCTGTCCCTGCCCCATGGCACCCCACCTGCCTGTGCCCTCCACAGCCCAGGTTCTCATTCCCTGATGTGCAGGGGCTGTGCTCTGCTGCTGGCCTTCCCCACATCCCTCCAGATCTGGGACACCACAATTTCCCAGTCACTACAGCCAAGGCTGATCCGTGACCAGCTCTTCCTCTTTTGGGAGTAGCAGGTCCAGGCCAGCATCAGACTGGGTGGCCCATTTGGTGTCAGGATCTTCTCCACAAGCCCCCGGACTGTTTGTGTCCTTGCTTGGCTCTCCAGTGAATACCAAGGAGACTGATTCCTCCAGAAAAGCGGTGTCCCAGATGATGAGACTTTCTCCATTCCTCACCCTGACAGCATGACCTGTAACTCTGTCCCGGGTCTGGCTGGGATGGAGTTAATTTTCTTCACAGTCGCCCTTACAGCGCTGTGCTTTGGCTCTGTCGCTGACACAGCACTGACAACACACAGAACCAGTGTTCTGGCTACTGCTGAGCAGTCCCGGCAGAGCATGAAGCTTTCTCTTTTTCACCCTCTTCCCCCACAGTAAGTGGGCTGGGGGTAGCCAAGAAGCCGGGACAGCTGACCCAAAATGACCAGAGGGATATTGCATACCATAGGACGTGGTGCTCCTCAACAAAAGCCCAAGGAAAGGAGGATGAAAAGAGGACATTTGTGGTCATGGTGTTTGTCTCCCCATGGCACCGATACCTGTGATGAAGCTCTGCTTTCCTGGAAATGGCTGAACCCCTGCCTGCCCGTGGGAAGTAGGGAATGAATTCTTCATCTTGCTTTGCTTGCACACACGGCTTTTGCTTCAACTCTTAAGCTGTCTTTGTCTTGGCCCACGAGTTTTGCTGCTTTTTTCACTTCTGATTCTCTCCCCGATCCTGCTGGGGGTGCAAGGGGAGAGTGAGCAATTGATTCTGGGCGTTTAGCTGTTGGCCAGGGCCAAACCACAACTAGTTCCTACCACAGTGACCTTTCTGGGCTCTCCTCTGACCCACACGCAGGCTCTCACCTACACTCTTGCCTGTCCAACAGAAGAGCTCAGGTATCTGAGCTGCCCTGACATCAAACAGGAGATCTGCATCATTCCCGTTGGTCTCTCCTAAAGACCCTGCCTCTCCACCCACCCCAAGAGCCGTGGGAGCTGTCCTTCCCCACCCCAGCCCTTCTTCCACTCCTGTCACAGCTCTGTGGTGGCACATGGGGCTCCTGCTCTCTGTGCCCCAGGCTGTGGGGCCCATTTGGGCTGCAGCGCCTCAGACGTGGCACCAGGGCCAAGGGCGGGCTTGTCACCTGGAAACCTGGTGGCAAGAGATGGGACGCCGTGTGTGGGAAGGCTTTGCTTGCCAGCAGAGGCACGCTGGAGGGGATGGCAGGTGGCAACGTGCTGATGGCTGAGGTTCCCACCACGAGAGCAAGAGCTGCAGTGCCCGAGGGCAGAGAGAAAAAGACCTGGGCTGTGCAGCCCTGGCAGGAGAGGGGTTGGCTGTGCCAGGGGACTCTGCAGCATGGTGGGGCCTGTGCCAGAGGTGGAGCCCATCTCCAAGAAGGACCGTGATGCTGCTGGAATGTCCCTGGGGGAGGAGAGCCTGTGATCCAGCCGCACAGCGGACATCCTGCTGGAGGCTTGTCAGCTCCAGAGCAGCTCTGCAGAGAAGGCCCTTGGGGTCCTGGAGGACCAGCTGAGCCTGAGCCAACATGGCACCCGCGTGGCCAAGGCCAACAGCTCCTGGGCTGCATGAGGAAAGGCCATGCTGGCAGGTGGAGGGAGGTGACCCTTCCCCTCGACTCGGCGCTGGTGAGGCCACACCTGCAGTGCTGTGTCCAGTGCTGGGCTGCCCAGGGCAGGGAAGCTGTTGACCTACTAAAGGAAGCCCAGTAAAGGCCACAAAGGTGGTGTAAGGGACTTTCCGTACCTTCCATAGGAGGGAATGCTGAGAGAGGTGGGACTGTTCAGTCTGGAGAAGGAATCTTGGAGGGATTCTGTTACTGTGAATGAATACCTGATGGGGGGGCATGAAGACTTGAGAGCCAAACTCTTCTTGGTAGTTCCCAGCGACAAGACAAGGGGTGATGGACAGGTAAACACTTTTTGACTGTGAGGATGGTCAACCCCTGGAACAGGGTGCCCCAGTGAGGTGGTGGAGTCTCCATCCACCCACCTAGACATGGTCCTCAACAACCTGCTCCAGCTGAGCCTCATGATTTGAGTGTCTTTAGACGACCATTAGAGGTCCCTTCCAACCCAAACTGTTCATGATTCTATGATTCTAAAAGCTCACTTTGGTGAGGAGTGGGCCATCAGAGTCCTCTTGGGTGATGCTCCTGGGCACCTTAAAGAGAAGAATATGTCCAAACGCAGGCAGCACGGACTTAGCAAGGATACATGCCAGGAATTCCCTATCTAGCCTCATTTTGAGGATTCTGGCTGCAGTTTTGAGGGCCCAAATCCTCATTTTGAGCCTCCAAAGAGCCCTTGTTAGTGATGCAAAGCCTCAGGTTTTGGTACCAAAGCATGGTTTGAGGGACCAAAACTGAATCTCGGGTTTGAAACCCTCATTTTCATTTCCAAAGCCCCGTTTGAGTGTCCAAAGCCCTATTTTGAAGGCCCAGACCATCCTTCAGAGAGGGCAAAGCCCTCTTCTACAGCTGTACGCCTGCACCGGAGTACCCAAAGCCCTGTGTTGGGGATCAAAGCTTCATTTCTAGGGGCCACAGAGGAACCAAGAGGTTCCCCTCCCTTGCAGGGTCCAAAGGGTCATATGTAGCACCTAACCCATCCTTTTTATTGCCCTAAGCCTCATTTTGAGGGCCAGAATTCTCATGTTTCTGGTCCAAACCTGTCTTTTATTACCCACTGCTTTTCTTTTAGCACCCACAGTTTCATTTGCAGGGTTTTAAACCCTCAGTTTTAGGGTAGAAAGGTTCTGTTCAGGGTTGAAAGCTACATTTATAGTATCCAAAGATTGAGTTTTCCTTTCCAAAGTCTTAGTTTTGGCTTCCAAAGCCTCATTTCAAGCTCCAAAGCCTCATTTTTATGGACCAAAGGCTCCATTTCAGTTTGCAAACTCTCACTTAATTTTGAAGCTTCATTTTCAAGCTCCAAAGCCTCAATTGTAGGAGCCAGGCAGCAATTTCTAGGGCCCAAGAAACATCCTGAGTGTCCAAATCCTTCTTTGGAGAGTCCAAAGCCCTCTTTTAGGGCTCAAAGCCTTAGTTTGTGATCCCAAAGCCTCAGGTTTAGGGTCCATAGCTCAGATTCTAGGCGTGAAAGCTTCATTTTCATGCTCCAGACCCTCCTTTCAAGGGGCAAACTCCCCACTTAGGGCTCAAAGCCTCAGTTTCTCCAGGTCCAAGTTCTCGTTTTCAGCACCAAAGACCCATTTTTAGCCTGGAAAGCCCCATTTGTAGGGCCAAATCCGCATTTTTAAGGTAGAAGCCTCTCTTTTCACACCCAGGGCCTATTTTTAGGACTCACAGTTCCAGTTTGAGGCTCCAGAGCCTCGGTGTTTGGGTCCAAAGCTCAGTTCCAGCTTCCAAGGTTAACGCTTTTAAAGGTGCAAAGACTCATTTGAAGGGCCCTGAGGGTCACTTGGAAGCCCCAAAGTCTCATCTGGAAGCTCCAAAGCCTCATTTCCAGAGCCCAAAGCCTAAATGATGGTGACCACAGCTTCCTTCTCACTTTCCAGACTGGAGGTTTTGAATCGGAAGCCTCATTTCGGGCTCCAAAGCCTCATTTTTAGGCTCCAAAGGGTCAGGTTTACTTTGCAAAGTCTCACTTTCAGGCTCCAAAGCCTCCTCTTGAGGATCCTGCCAGGCATCTTTAGGGTCCAAGAAACTTCCTGAGTGTCCAAACCCTTCTTTGGTGAGTCCAAAGCCCTCTTTTAGGGCTCAAAGCCTTAGTTTGTGATCCCAAAGCCTCAGGTTTAGGGTCCAAACCCTTTTTTTAGAGTACAAACTCCTCCCTTGGGGCTCAAAGCCTCATTTTCTTCATGTCCAAAGCCTCATTTTCAGCCCCCAAACCCCATTTTTAGGCTGGAAAGTCCCGTTTGAGGGACTCAAATCCTATTTTTTAGGCTCCAAGCCTGGCTTTTAGCACCTATAGCCTTTTTACTGGATCCACAGTTCCACTTTTAGGCTCCAAATGCTCATGGTTAGGCTCCAAACCTCATATACAAGTTTCCAGGTTTACACTTTTAAAGGTTTGCAGACTCATTTTAGGGGCCCTGAGCATCATTTTGAAGCCCCAAAGTCTCATTTGGATGCGCCAAAGCCTCATTTCTACAGCCCAAACCTCAGAGCTGCTGTCCACAGCCTCATTCCTACTTGCCAAACTATTCATTTTGGCTTGGAAACCTTCAGTTCAGGCTCCAAAACCTCATTTTGCAGATCCAGGCAGGCATTTTGAGGGTCCAAGCCAAATCGTGAATCTCCAAACCCTTATTTGGTGGGTCCAGAGCCCTCCTTTAGGGCTAAAGTCTCACTTTGAGGTCCCAAAGCCTTCCTTTCAGGATGCAAACCCTCCTTTTAGCGTACAAACTCCTCCCTTAGGCCTCAAAGCCTCATTTTCTTCATGTCCAAAGCCTCATTTTCAGCCCCCAAAACCTATTTCTAGGCAGAAAGCCCCATTTCTAGAGCCCAGATCCTCATGTTTAGGCTCCAAGCCTGGCTTTTAGCACCCACAGCCTTTTTATAGGACCCACAGTTCCAGTTTTAGGCTCCAATCCGTCACAGTTAGGCTCCACAGCCTCATTTACAAGTTCCAAGTTTTATACGTTTAAAGGTTCTGAGACCGATTTTATGGGCTGTGAGCATCATTTTGGCCCCCCTCCGGCTCCAGTTTCAAGCCCTCTCCACCAGCTTAGCAAGCCTATGCCCAAAGACCCTCTTCCCTTTCTTTGACAGACGGAGCCCCTCAGCCCCCAACAGACCAGGTTTCTCCGAGCGAGCGCCATGGTCTAAGCAGCCAAACCCCTGGCTGTGGCACCGCTCCCGACAGCAGTTGCTGACCTGCCAGATTTCACTGGCCCTTTCAAAGCCCTTTCCTTTGACCAGGAGAGCTGATGAGAAAACCACCTGCACGCCAGAGTCCTTTACCATCGCTCCCAGGGCTCTGAAATCCTTCGTGATACTCTGCAGACAGCTCCTGGCTGTATCCCTGGTGCCCACATGAAACAGCAGCAGTGGGTAAGAGCCAGGCGGCTGTCCGAGGCTTGGCAGCCTCTTGGTGACATCCCTGGTACGAGTCTCCAGAAGCTTGAAAGCTTGAGGCTTCAAAGCCTGAGTCCCTTTGAACAGGGCCAGAACAGAATCAAGAGGGAGTTGAGGCAGTTCTGGCATTCATCTGACGAACCACAAGCACGGTTTTCATTTGGTTCTCATTAAATACTACCTTTTTACAAAGTCAGCTTAACAACTTCTGTAAAGATGGGGGATTTCTGCAGCTACAGGGGTATAAAGGATCTGGGCACGTTCCTGTCTCAAGGTCGGACTGACTAGCATGAACAGCCCAGAGCTCCATGAGCCCTGACAGATGTGCACGTCTTCACTGGTACAAGTCATAGCACGGCTCGGGAGACCCCCGGGGAAATACACCCGTCCTGAGAATGACATTGAGCTCTGGGCCAACGGAGCCGCAGTTTGTTGGCGAGTTACAGGAAGCTGCGCTGGGTCGTCATCAACAGCAGCAAACCCCAGACGCCGCATTTCATCTACAAAACAGCCACCAGAAAAATACACCGGAGCAGCCCAGCGCTCTGACATCGCAGACGCAAGTTCCTGGTGTCTCCGGAGCACTGAGCACACGGCCGAGGAACCTGGGTTTCCAGGAGGCCGGCAGAGCGCCTCCCCCGCGCCTGCCAGCCTCAACGGTCCGTGTGTTCGCGCTGGTTGAGCGAGCCAGGGTGCCGTGGGCCTTTGGGAGGAAGCCAGCTCTAGGCTGAAGGAGGACTCTGGGCTCCACAGCACAAACTGAAATGTCACCTTCAAGTGTCACACAATCAATTTCTCTATGGACAGCCTGCAGTCAACTGTTGCTACTTTGGTTTGGTAATTTTAAACCCGTAATGGAAGGGCCTGGTCAAGAACAAATGTTCTCTTCACCTGACTCTAATACCTCCTCTAGAAGATTTCTGACCCCTGCTTTACAGCATTTGGGCAAAATCTACACCTCCCTCAATACCACTAACTCAGAACAGGTACTGCTAATGTATGCGCCCATCAAGCTGGGAGAAGCAGACAACAAAACGCCACCAATTCACACCACTGCAGTAAGCAGTTTTGCAATTGCTGGCAAAGTTTTATCCAAGAGGTATCAGAAGAGCAAACCACAAGCTCCCTGTTCATGATGAATGCTCTCAAGGCTGTCCTCCCCCAGCTGTAGGACATGAACTGGTGCATTACGCCCTCCAACAGATCAACGAACAAAAGCTGAATCACATCAGCTGGGAGAGGTAACCAGCTCCCAGGCGACACAAGCATTAGCTGGGTACAGACCACACAGGAGCCCTCCACCCACCCCAACTGTCCAGGGCTGCACGTCCCCTTCAAGTAGGAGCCAAAAGACAAGGAGGTCCCACAACAAGCAGTCGTGCACCGCAACCGCATCCGTCTGGCTTTGCACTCGCAGCAGGCTGTCAACACCTCACCCAAGCACTCTTACTTTCGACAAAGCCTTTTTAACACAGGTTTTGCCCAGAATCTCACAGTACAGAAGATAAAAGGGAACTTTACATTTTATCTTCATTAACTCATTTCTGGGATGTAAAAGTTCCATTCCAAACTAACAAAGAAATGACAAAATACGACGTTCAAAGTTTATTAATGCAGAAGACTTAGAGATGAAACAAAATTCAACTCAAACGGGAAAATTTAGTACTCAACCACAACCACCACAAACTTGTGTAGTTGAGCTACCAAAGGAGTTACAGTAACATGTTATTTCAAGCAAACTTAAGTCATGAAACATTTAAAAGTTCTACTTAACTTGGTGGATTAAGAAGAATCTTCCCCAAGGTAAACTTTTTGGCTTTGAATTGTTCCACCTCTTCAGCTGTTAATTTGCTCACTGGCGTACATAAATTTTCTGATGTGCTGTTACTTGTGACCGCAGAAGATGTTGATGTCACGTGATGTCCAGAGGCACTGACAGTCTGCCCAAAACCAGCGCTGCTTGAATGGGAGGGAGAAGCTGTACCTGCTGCATTCGAATCTCCAAAGGCTGGAAATGGAGCGGTGCCTGAACGGTCCACAGCCGAACTGCCAAACCCTGAAAAACCAGTGGGGTTGGAATTCCTGGTGGTTCCAGAAGTTTGAAATGAGAAGGAGGCTGCAGATGGAGTTGCCAAGCTGCCAAAACCAGCAGAAGGGGGTACACTAGGAGAGGACATCAGTCTAAACGCGGGAGGATTAGAATCAGCAGAGGAGCTCCCCAGAGCAGGACCGACACGACTGGAACATGTTTGAAAGGAGCCATCGCTGGCACTAGTACTGCTGCTCTTCACAAGAAAGCCTGCAACTATAACATTTGTAAGAAATCTTAGAATGTGCACCCCTGTGATGCTAAACCACTGCTGTATTTCAATAATGCAGAAGAAGAAAAACTCAAGAAAATGTTTCACTGTTGGTTCTTCATGCAGGAACTTACCTGACAACCCAAAGCCTGATGTTTGCTGTCCTCCAAATCCAAAGACAGGCAATGGTCGAGTGGTCGTCTTCTTCAATTCAGGTGGCTGAACAAAATACCAAAAGCATAAAGGAAAATTAGATTCCAAAACAGGGAAATGTCTTTCGATAAATACTTGAAGCAAAAATACAGCGGCCCAGTGCAAGTGAACGCAACTCAGACCGAGTTAGACACCGATCGCTTTCATCACGACCACGTGCTCTGGCAGCTACAAACAAAACGCTGTAAAGCCACACGCTGTTCTCTGTAAAACACTCCACAAACACAGATCTATCACAAGGTACAGGTTTTGGTCTGTCAGGCACTGGCCTGAACGCCTCTTCCAGCTCTCGTTCTCCTCTCTCCCCTGTTTCAGTCAGGGTTTCAGGACCTTCTCCCTGTCACTGCTGTGACTGGGTCTGTTCCCTCACCCTGGCACACCCAGCCTGCTGTGCTAAAGCTCCAGTGGCACTCCTGCACCTTCCGCACGGAACCCACCAAGGGCTGGGATCATCGCACTAAAACTCGAACGCGCCTCACGCGGACTCCGCTCCAACCAGCTGCCTCTGTCTCCCTGACTGGCTTGAACTCCAGCATTCCTTTCCGACACATCTAGATTCAGCAGTGTTTGTCACCTTCCCAGAACAGCTATGTAGCCAAAGAGCTTCTCTCCCTCCTCTCTACCCATTTCTCCTTCTGGCACCACCAAAATGCTCCATTGATCCTAAGATGGCCTGGAGGACACTGCTGGTCTCATCTGCTGCTGACACCTTGGAAGAGTCAACATCAGCACGTGGAAGAAAAGGTGGGGTGGACATTCGCCTCTCCCTAGACGGGCACTCGACCGGATCCCAGCCTCAAGCTGCGGTGACCTGCCCGTGGCTGGCAACGACAGCATTCCAAACCTGGGACCCAGCGGCTGCCTCGCTGACATGGAACCGTCCTGACCCGCTGCTCTCCTGAGTCACCTACAGGGTTTTACAACACCCGCCTGCAAGTCACTGAGTTCAGGACTCCACAGAAAGGTGGAGGTAAGACCCCCAACGGTGTTTACAGACTTTCACGGTCGCCGGCCTCAGGCAGTGCCAGAACATTCCGTCCCGTTTCTGTCGCCTATGAAAACCACAGAGAGGCAGAGCCGGGGCAGTTTGCAAACTGCCAGCGTTACTCTCTTCTGCAATTGCTCCTGACACCCTTTCTGCTCTCTCTGACGGGCCCTGCGGTGTGCCAGGGTCACGGTCAAGGTCTTCGTGCCGCCAGTCAGCCCAACGCTTTCACGCCAGATGTTTTTCAAGGCTGCAGTGCCAGAACACATCCCAGCTGAGATTTTCAGAGCAGTTCACAGAGCTGGCGTCAAATTGCCAACAAATCCAGGAACCGCATGTTTCCACGTCTCAGCTACTGAGGGGCAAACACGGATGCCCTAAAAGAATCACGTCTGGCTGGCTGTAAAACAGAGCATCCTGCGATCTTCAAAGCAACACCGATCACCTACTGATGTGAAGTCAGCAGAAGTGCAGTTAAATACGCTGGTGACAGCCGACGCTTCTGGGGAACGTTTGCAAGATCTCTGCATTAAAAACGAGGTGGCACGTTACAGTTCTCATGTCTTAGAGATCTTTGCAGCAGAAATTAAGGTCGGCATTTGCAGCACAGTTTGGTGGGATGTGCCTAAAGAAATGTGAACCTAAGAAAAAAAATTACATCAGGAACAGAAACATTTTATCTTTCATTAGCACTTACCAAAGCTGCTTTTGTCGATGCCTGTGAAGCTTTCAGCTGGCACAGACGATTTTTCCATTGTTCCACTAACTGTTGGACAGAAATATCTAAAAAGGGGGAAAAGAAAAGTCTGGGTTTATTATTGGCGAAGACTTAAAAAAAAAAAGTAAAATAGTGATCTGACAACTAAAGTGAAAGATTTCTACAGTTAGAAAAGAAACTTTATTAGGCCAAGACAACAGGAGCTGAAATGTTTGTTATTAACACAGAATTCCTTTCCACTGCCCTTAAATAACTTTTTTATTTCCTGGGCCTTTCTGAATCTAAGTTCTACCACTGTCTGAATCAGGTGCTTAGGAAAAAAAAAAAACCACAACACAACCACCACCCACCAAATATGTCAGTTTTAAGGGTAAGAGAACAAACTCTCCAGCCCTGGTTTTATTTCTGGCTTGTCCACTTATGTGCTCATTAAGCTGAAGTCCTAAGATCTGCCTTGGCTTCTCTCACATTTTCAGGAAAAAATGCCCCCTGTCACACTACTATAATTCAGAGCCCTTTAACAGTATCATCCTACAACATTCAGCTTTGCAGAAATTAACTTCCTTCAATCAAATCAGCCCCTTTAATGTGATCCAACAGATTACTGCAGGGAACATACACAGCAATAACTAGTGCCTGTGTCCGTCCCATAACTGTGATTAAAGTATCCAACAAGGAACTGGCAAGTCATTAAATCATTTACTTCTCAGGAATATAATATATATACGCAATACAAAAATATTATATATATATCTATAATATAAAAACGTATGTCTTGCTGCTTCTCTAGAAATGTATACACTCCTTTAGCAGTATCTGCTATTTTCAGCATTAATTCCCCGCAACAAAGGTATGTGAAAGCCCAAGGTCAAATAAACTTACCCAGCGTTCTACCTAAAGCGCTCCATCTCCAGCTAGAGCAACCCAACAGACGAAGAGCGTACAAAGGATGAGGCTTTGGAGACAGGATTCAAGTAACTTCTACAAACAACGCACAAGAGCGGGGCCAAGGCCAAGCCGAGGCGTGTCTCGGTTTAGGAAGCCCACACGTTGAACGGAGACTCGCTCAAGGGCTCTTGCCACCCGTTTCGGAAGCCCAGATCGGACAGGTTTAGCCCCTGTTCTCAGGCAGAAAGAGTAAGTGACGGCCGAGCACACAGACTGGCAGCTACTTTTGCAGTCTATTTGGTGCACAGGAACTTAAAAATATCTTGGCGTTCAGATCATCTCCTAGAGTTTGGTCATTAAACGTACGGTACAGAGTTGCCACCTGAAGAACAGACACAAGTCCCGTCTTGAAAGGTGTTCCCAGAACAAGCCAGCATTTTTTAAATACTTACACAGCTTTGAATGTTGAAATTTGCTCTGCAGTTGTAACACTCCAGGTGCAGCTCTTCTGGAGACAAGTCGGAAAACCCTGCGAGGAGAGGAATCATCAACAACCTCCAAGAAAACATAGTCCTACTCCCAAGTGCCCTGTATAGTCATGAAGAAACGGGCCTCGGTACCTCACCGGTAAGTCAGTAACAGCTGGAGACACAACAAGGATTCGGGAGAGAACTTCAAAGACGGGAATGTCCCAAAGGACTTTGCCACAACCCAATATTCCTTTCTGTGGCACCACAAGGCAAATCATCCCCTTGCAAATGGCTCCACAGAGGTACAGCAGCGTGGGCGAGCGCAAGAAACATCCTAAACAGCTTACTGTAAACTCCTAGACCTATGGTGTTTATTAACCAATAATCTGTTGGTGGTTAGAAACAAGGACAGTGTGTTCTCGTCCAAGACGTCTGCTAAACAGGATTTATGATGGTACCCGTTGTGTGTCATCTTTGAATCGTGACCAAAGCACGTATGAGCCAAGAGCCTGCAAGCCAAGGACATGTTCCTTGACCAAACATGGTCCATTCGAGGACTGGTCGAGACCTCCGACTCACGGACCACCTATCCAAATTATACCCCCTACTCACCAGGGAACAATGGAAGACTGCGACAGAGGCTGCACGCCCATTTGCATCAGAAGCGAGAAGGGAGGAACCAATCATCGAGAGGATGATAATGAATACGCATTGTATAGACTGAATCTGTATGAATTTAATGTATAAATATTTGCTGACTGCAACGGGCAGGCGGACATCTTGGGAAGGATCCCACGGCCCCGGTGCGCGTCGTTCCTAAAGGACGTCTCTGCTTCTCTGACCGCGCGTGGAGGTTTCCTCACCCCTGCAGACCTGCAGCGCCGCCGCGCGGGGTCGCTCCTCCCCAGGGGCAGGACCCTCCGCTGGCCCCCGTTAAGCCCCGCTGGCAAACGAAGCCAAAAGCAGCGAAGCCCCCGGAGGTGTTTCCCCCCGTTCTCTTTCTTGGGGCCCATTGTGCAGCGCCCCCAGCGCCAGAGCAGCCGCCGCCGCCGGCAGCCCCAGGCCAGCGCCACGGCAGCGGGGCCGCTCGGCCGCGCAGCTCCCGCCGGCAGCGGCCGCCGCGGAGCCCCGGGCGCGGCCCGGCCCGGCCCCGCCGCTCGGCCGCCGCCTCCAGCCCCCGCCCGCCGGGCCAGAGGCTGCCCGGGCAGCCGGGGCGGGTCCTGCGCCGCCGCCCCCCGCCCTCCCCCCGCGCTCGCCGGTACCTCGGGGGTGCGGCGCAGAGGGGCCGCCGCGGGGCCGCTCCTTCCCGCAGCTCTCGCCGAAGCGGCCGCGGCCCCGCGGGAACAACTCGCCGGAGTGACAGAACCGATGGCGGCGCCGCCCCGCCCCCCCCCTCCCCCCAACGTCCGCGCCGCGGGACGGGGCTGCGGCAGCGGAGGGGCGGGGGAGCGGGAGGCGGCGGCAGTTGGTGCCCAGCGCCGCCCCCCCCAACGCCTCCATCGCCCTCAGCGCCACCACCACCCCACCGCCCTCAGCACCGCCGCCCTCAGCAACCCCCCTTAGCGCCGCCGCCCCCCTCACCGCCACCAGGAGCGCCCCCGCCGCCAGGCGCGGCGCCGCCAGCGCCGCCCCGGGGCAGCCGCCGTCCCAACGGACCCAACGGCCGCCTGGCTGCGGGCAGGACGTTCCCGCGGCCGGTGGGGCAGGGCCCGGCTCCCCGCGTCCCGGGAGGCAGCGGAGCGGGTCCGGCGGCGGTGGCGGTGGCGGCGGGGCGGGAAGGAGGAGTGCCGCCCCGCGGAGCGCGGCCGGGCCGGGCCGGGAACGCGGCGAGGCGAGAGTCGAAGTAACCGACGGCCGGGAGCGCCGGGACGTGAGCGGCGTCGCCGGGCACCAAGGCGGAGCCGTCGGGAAAGCGCGGCCGGGCTGAGGGGGAGGGCGCGGCGCTGCCCCGGGACAGCCCGGAGAAGTTGGCCCTTCCCTCCCCTCCTCCTGCAGACGAGGTTTTCGGCAGCTCCAGAAGAACCAGCAGCTCCTTAGCCCGGGTGGCCAGGCCTCCCGTTTCCTTCCGGAGAGGGCCCGCGTTATCCCTCGTCTTCCTTCTGGCGCTGACGGACCTGCAGCAGCTTTTCTTCTTGCCCGCGGTGTCCCTGGCCAGGTGCAATTCCCTCAGGGCCTTGGCTTCCCTGGCCTGACCCCCGGCTGCTCGCACAATCTCGATGTATTCCTCCCAGGCTACCTGTCCTTGCTTCCACCCTCTGCGGATTTCCTTTTTTTCTTTGACTCGATGCTTTTTAAAGATGGAAAGAGTCGGTTCAGGCACCCTGAGCATCATTTTGGAGCCCAAAGTCTCATTCGGAAGATCCAAAGCCTCATTTCTGCAGCCCAAACCTCACAGATGGTGTCCACAGCCTCGTTCTTACTTTCCAAACTCTTAGTTTTGGCTTCCAAAGCCTCATTTCAGGCTCCAAAGCCTCGTTTTGAGGCTCCAGGCAGGCATTTGGAGGGTCCAAGGCACATTGTGATTGTCCAAACCCTCAGCTGGAGGGTCCAAAGCCCTGTTTTGGGTATCAAAGCCTTAGTCTGAGGTCTCAAAGGCTTATTTTTAGGGTCCAAAGCTTGGGTTCTAGGGCTCCCAAAGCCTCATTTTTATGCTCCAGACCCTCCTTTTAGGGCACAAACTCCTCTTAGGGCTCAAAGCCTCATTATCGGCATGTCCAATGCCTCAATTTCAGCACCCAAAGACCCGTTTTTAGGCATGAAAGCCCCATTTGCAGGGCCCAAATCCTCACTTTGAGGGCCCAAGCCTGGCTTTTAGTACATGTTGGCTTGTTTTAGGACCCACCGTTCCAGTCTGAGGCTCCAAACTCTCAGTGTTGGGCTCCAAAGCCTCATTGACAAGGTCCAAGGTTACACTTTTAAAGTTTCAGGGACTAACTTGAAGGGCCCTGAGTGTCATTTGGAAGCCCCAAACTGTCATTTGGAAGCTCCAAGGATTCATTTCCAGAATCCAAAGCTTGCCTGATGGTGAACACAGCCTCGTTTTTACTTGCTGAAGTCTTGGTTTTTTGCTTCCGAAGCCTCATTTCAGGCTCCAAAGCCTCATTTTGAGGGTCCAAAGGGTCAGTTTTTCTTTGCAAAGCCTCACTTTCAGCATCCAAAGGCTTGTTTTTAGGGTCCGTAGCTCAGATTCTAGGGGTGAAAGCTGAGCTCCAGCTTGAGGCTCTGGCCCCACTGATGGGCTCAGCCGTGGCCAATGGCCTCCCCTCCCAGAGCTGCCCTGTGCCCCCTCCCGGGCCAGAGGGCCCTGACTAGGCCCAGGCCGTTGCAGTCATTCCCAATTCAACATGGAACAGGAGAGCGGCCACAAACCCAACCCCAGCAGCTTCCCCAGCCCTGCTCGGCCTAGGCTCAGCCTCGCTCCTCCCTTCCTGGCTCCTCGGCCTCCTCTGCTCCCCGAGCGGCACAGGGGGACGCGGAATGAGGTTGTGGCCTCCCCGATGGGCCTGTGCCAGCACAGAGCTCCCCAAATCCCGAGACATCAACCTCCCGCACTGGGCGTTTGCACCAAGCGCCGCAAAACCTGCACAGAAGAAAACTCCCTGCAAATCACACGTGGAAGGTCAGCGCGTGCTTTTAATGACGGCTTTGGCTTTTCTGCTTGTTCTCTTCCTTCTCCTTGCTGGGTGGTGGTGGCCCTTGTGCTTCACAAACCGGCTGCGGGGATCATAGCCCCGCTGCGGGGATCTGCTCTGGACCCTCTGCCTCAGCAGGGTTTGCTCCTGAAAGGCGCCAGGTGCAGGAGCCAACTAGGAGGTACAGCACCAGGAGGTCCCCAGAGCTGCACCATCCCTGGGAGGGCGGTCATGTGTGTTAGGACCAGCTCTCCTCCGCCGCCTGGTTGAGTGATCGTAGTCTGTTGTGTCCACGAACCGGCTGCGGAGATTGTAGCCCTGCCGGAGGGTTTGCTCCTGAGCGGCACTGGGTCCAGGAGCCCACTGGCAGCAGCAGCACTTGCAGGTCCATCGAGCTGCACCGCAACTGGGACTGTGGTCACGACTTGGAGCACCACTTCTCTGCTGCCCAGCTGAGTGGTCATGGTCTGTGGTGCCCATGAACCAGCTGAGGAGATTGTAGCCCCACCACAGCGATCTGTTCTGCTTGCTCTGCCTTGTCAGGGTTTGCTCCAGAGAGGTGCTGGATGTGGGCGTCAGTGGGGAGCAGCAGCTGGAGGTCCCCAGAGCTGCGCTATCCCTGAGAGCATGGTCACGAGTTGGAGGCCCAGCTCTCCTCCGCCACCTGGTTGAGTGGTCATAGACCGTTGTGTCCACAAACCGGCTGCGGAGATTGTAGCCCTGCCGCGGGGATCTGCTCCGCTCCCTCTGCCTCGGCAGGGTTTGCTCCCGAGTGGCACTGGGTGCAGGAGCCAAGTGGGAGAAGCAGCTGGAGGTCCCTGGAGGTGCGCCATCCTTGGAAGTGCGGTGATGAGAGTTAGGACCAGCTCTCCTCCGCCGCCCGGTTGAGTGGTTGTAGTCCGTCGTGTCCACGAACCGGCTGCGGAGATTGTAGCCCTGCCGTGGGGTTTGCTCCCAAGCGGCACCGGGTGCAGGAGCCACCTGGGAGATGGAGGTCCCTGGAGGTGCGCCACCACTGGGAGCACAGTCACGAGTTGGAGGACCAGCTTTCCTCCATGCTGCATGGTCAGAGCCCGTGGTGTCCACGAACCAGCTGCGGAGATCAACGCCCCACTGCAGGGATCTGCTCCGGACCCTCTCCCTGGCCCCGTTCCTCCGGCAGCGGGATGAAGGGCTGAATCCTGGTCCCGCAGAACCCCCCCGCTCACTGCCAGCCGCCCGCCGACTGAGGAAGGAACGGACACGTGATGGTGCTGGTGAGGAAGGCTGCCTTGGTTCAGTTTTCAGGTCAGGGCGCCTGGAGAGAAAAAGAGTGATCTCTGGTTAGGGCTGTTCTCGCAGCCTCCTCTGAGCTTCAGTCATTTTATTGGGGCGGTTTCTATGACAGAGAGAAGATGTAACCAGGACCACAGATGGGAAACGTGACCGGCGTCTTCCCACCAGGTCTCCCCTGCTAGGGCAAGGCCTCATCTTCATACCCCTTATGGCCTCCATTTCGTAGGATCGTGAAATCATAGAGTGGTTTAGGCTGGAGGGACCTTGAAGATTGCCTAGTCCAACCCCCTGCCATGGGCAGGGACACCTCCCACCAGACCAGGTTGCTCCCAGTCCCATCCAACCTGGCCTTGAACACTGCCAGGGAGGGGCAACCCCAGCTTCTCTGGGCAACCTGTGCCAGCGCCTCACCACCCTCACAGTGAAGAACTTCGTCCTAAGATCTGATCTAATTTACCCTCTTCCGGTTGAAAATCCTTACCTCTTGTCCTATCACTGCGCTCCCCCATGACGAGTCCCTCCCCCTCTCTCCTGCTGGCCCCCTTTACATGCTCTTCTCTGCTTTAGCCAGCTTCAGATCACTGAAACACTTGGGAGGGTGAGAAGGAAAAGAGCAAAGCCAGGGAAAGGAAAGCTGTTCTGAGCACCTTCTAACACTGCTCTTACCTGACATAGAACAGTAAGTAGGCTTCCTGCTTGAGAACTGTGCTGATGTCACAAGGATTCACAGCCATGTCATCCATCTGGTACCACAGTCCGTCGCTGGCCTGTACAAAAAGGCACCGAGATCTGGAGATGAAGTGCAAGGTTTCTCCACAAAAACACAGGTTCAGAAAGCTGCGGCACCAAGAGGATGCCCCAAACAAATCCAGCCCAACCCCTAAGGAGACCCTCTCCCCCAAAACCTTGGCTGCCAGGAATGCTGCCAGGAAAGTTTGTCTTCCCCAGCACACGTTGCTCCCTGGCTGGGGAGGAAGTTGCTCTTTACCTTTATGTAGCAGAAGTAGTGTCCTGTACCACAGCTGCCACCTGCATGAACCAGGACAGCATACAAGGAGTAGAGGAGAGGTTCCCCAGCTCCCTCAGATGTGTATGGGTGAAGGTCCAAGTACTCAGGGTACTGCACAGCCTACGGCGAAAGCAAGAGGGCTCAGAAACCATCCTGAAATAGTGCGTGAAACAGCCTTCCAAGGGCCAGGGGTGCACAAATACACCTCCGGGGCCCGCGCACGTTTGCTTTTCCCCAAAGCAACATGTCATGGTTTGGGTGGCGGGAAACTGCTCTTGGCCAAAGCAGCTCTGTCGCAGCAGAGCACAGGCTGGTCTTCCCACGGGAAGCCTCATCTCCCCGGAAGGGAACACGGAAAACCCAACGTGACCAGCTTGGGAAAGAGCGCACTGCTTTGGGAAATCCGCTCCGGGAAGAGACGGTCGCGCTCCAGCTGCCTACGCACCTTGCAGATCTTCCTGCCGGTGAAAACGTCGTACCTCTTCAGACACAGCGTGAGGACCTTGGGTGCGCGATGGACAGTGAGCCCCTTGGAGGCAGCAGCCATCCTGTTGCAGCTGGAAAGCAAGCACAGAGCCCGGTGCTGAACTGCACCCTCTTGCTGCCAGAAGGCCAGGCTGCCTTCCCTGTCTCACACACCCCTCCGCTCTTTCAAGGCTACTCAGCACCGTGAGGCCATAGGAAGAGAAGCTGCATCTCACCGTTGTGCATTAAACCCAGGGGAACAGGTCACTTGTGCTCGATGCCGTGCAGCACCTTCCCGCCGGATCTGGCATTAATAATGGCGTTGGCGATCATCTTACCTGGCACATTTAAAGCAGTTTTGGCTATCCAGCCGCTCGGGTTCCACAAAGCCCTCCAGGGCTGCGGCGACAGACGAGGCTGCCTGGAGGAGTGTGAAGGAGAGCGCTGAGCTCTGGGAAACATCCTTGCCCAGACTCTCACGAGCAGTTTATGCCAAAACCCAGCTCGGTGGTGCCGAGGAGAGCCACCGTGAGCCCATGAGCCGTGCCCAGGAGGAGGCAGAATGAGGGTATTTGGCTGAAGAGTCCCTCAATTCCCAGGGAATCCCGGGGCCATCAAGAGCCGTGTCTCTGTGGCACCGCTCAGCTCAGCTCCTGACAGTGTGCGGGGTCATCCATAATGAAACCAGCACAACCCATCAGCCTGGGCTGGGAGCCAGACGGGTGCGGGGGGAGGGCAAAGGGAAGAAGGACGAGAGTACATGGAGGGTGCAGAGAGGACAACGCGTGCTTGTGCAGCTGAAAGGCAGCACCTCCACACAGAGCAGTGCCATGGCCTCCCCAGCAGGACACCATTCGTTCCACCTCCCACCCGCCACCAAGCTCTCCTGGGTTTGCACTAGACATGTTTAAGCCCACTGCGTGGATTGTGGAAAGCTACAGGAGCTGTGGGACGTCTGGAAGCACAGCTACAGAGCCTCTTACTCTGATATCCAAAGGGACATCCAGGAAGGCCTCGTAGGACTCGGAAACGGCTCTGCAGCTCAGGCACATGACTGGAAGGCAAATAAAATGCTCAGCGACAGGGGAAGTCGACTGGCTGTGACAGCTTACGCTCTTCATGCCGACCACGCCAGTCACAGCATCAGTGGTTTACCCCAGGCAGACAGAAGGGCACCGGCAATCCCAAGGGGAGCAATAGCTGTGGAAAAGTACCTCTGGATCTCAGAGAGCCCCAGAATATTTGATGGATGGTGGTGGTTGATTGAGAAGAGGCGTCCAAGCTGGAAAGCAATGGTAAGGCAGAGGGTTAGTTATCTCCTCCGAGAGTTTTGCTTTGTGTGAAAGCCCTGGTTGTAGGGTTTCCTTGACGGGAGTACGTCAAGGAGCTCCAAGGGCTCAGGAACACTGGAAAGGTTATCTGCTTGTGCTTACTCGATGTTTCCGTGCAGACAAGCTGTCTGCCTGGCATTGACAGTGCAGAGGAAGAACTCGTGGGTGTCTCCCTGCTCGTCAGTCTGGAAATGCTCTCCTTTTACTAAGGAAGAAGTAGTTAGTTGTTCTCTCCTACAAGAAGGAAAGAAAACCTGTAAAAGCACCAGAAGCGACTTACGATTGAGGACATTGATGACGGCCGTAGGACGGATGGCACCGATTGAGCAACTCAGGACCTTGTTGACGTGCTTTTCCACTGCCCACATCACGCAGGTGTCTTGCTGGAGACCTGAAGAGGGAGGAGGGAAGGAAGAAGCTCCTCAGGTTAGCAAAAGAGCCGCAGGGATGGGAAATCTAATGGTGATCTTGACATTCTAAGTCGCCGCTCCTCTCCTCCCAAGGTCCCAACAAGCCCGGGAGAAAACTTTCTTCAGAGGGATGCTGAACTGACCAGAGTTTTCTGTGCCATAAGCAAAGACTCGCAGGAATAGGGACTGAGAGCCGGGGCTAGAAAGAGGTGCCTTTCTGAAGGTGAACACACCTAGATACGACAAGCGGCTTCTAGGCTTGAGTGTTCTAAGAACACCCACTCGGGGGGCCAACAGAGAAGGGCTGCTTTTCTCCTAAATCAAATTCCAGACTCTGGGAACCCTTGGGGCGCGCACAACAGATTGACACGGAGATGTTCATGAAGGCACTCACATGACTGGCTGTGCTCCCGAGAGAGCAGGTAGTTGCCCAGAGGCGGGGTGTAGGTCAGGCACTGCAGGACGGAGTTGAGGAAGCATGAGTTGCCCAGGTTGTAGAGTCCCGCTCCAGCGCCCCGTCGTTGCTGCCAGTCCAGGCAAATCTTCTCTGGGGAACAGAGGATCCTTTGTGGCGGAGCCATCCCTTCAGCAACGACTGCAGGGAAACGTTTGAAAAGAGATGAGACAAGCAAGCACCTCACGCAGAGGGTAACCCTACGGACGTCAGATCTTCCCAGGAGCAATGTCATCTCTCAAAGTCTGGTTCCTAGTGACAGAGGAGTGAAAAAATGTGTTTTCCTGCAACTAATCGAGAACACGTGGGTAAATCTGTCTGCTATTGGGAAATGCCCCAGAATGCACTCTGGGCGGTCAGCACATCGACAGCCAGGGACAGAGCATCAGCCACGTCCGTTGCCTGTGGGGATTCACAAAGGCCAAGGCTGCTGGTGAAGCCCGTACTCACAGGAGTCGTTCCCCATTGCGGCCATCGCTCCTCTCAAGAACAAGGGAGAAAGCTTGGGATGACCAAGGGTGTCGGGACGTGCTCCAGAAAGAGAAGTTTGGCGCCAGTCCTGTCACCTGATGGCAAAGAAATAATTGTAGATCAACAAAATGACTTAGAAAAGCCCCAAAGGTAACCCACAGATCAGCACCCGCCATCAAAAGTGTCTTGGTGGTAGTGGTAACTGCTGCAGAGCTGCAGGCTGGTGGCCCTGCTATCCCTGTCACGGGACTCGAACTGACAGCAGTTCCCAAGGCCCTTTGGAAGACTGCATTGCGTGCCACCTTCTCAGAAGAGGACGTGCTGCTGACCTGTTACCAGCGTTAGCAGCAGAGCCCTCTCCTTGTGCGCAGGAGCAACGAGCTTTCGGCCACGACTTTAATGGCTGCCTTTGCCAGGCTCCTTTTCTGTCTCCCTTCCGACCCATCGGTGAGGCTGGGTGGGCTCCTTGTGACTCCAGGCTGAGCCCAGTCCCTCAAGCCACCCCCCCACTTGCCTCTCCTAGGCTACGGTAAAGAAATCAGAACTAGCAAGTAGGATCCCTACCCACAGCCCACCTCTGGCCGGCCTATGCAGGTGCAATAGCTCAGCCCCAAGCTCAGAAGGCAGAGACCAGGCTGTGCTTCTCTCCCGTACCTACCTACCTACAGTCTGTCCCAAAAGTCAAACCATAATTACCTTTGACAGAGGACGGATGTTGCAGACAAGTGGCCAGAAAACGAGAAATGGCTGGAACAAAGTAGCCGCGCCAGCAGCAAAGGAAGGACCGAGCTACCCCGAAGGCCAGCTCAGCCCGACTGGCTCTCGCTGGGCCGCTTGTCGGGATACCAAGCCCTGGCCAGGGGAGGTCACAATCATGGGGCAAGTGCCGCATCACTGCCCCTTTGGGACACGGGGCTGTGTCACAAGCCGCTGGGCTTCCCCAGGCACCGCAGGCGCCGCTGGCCAAGGGCTGTTTGTCCGCCGGCAGAGCTCCCACCTCTGCCCTGGGCCGCCCCAGCCGGGCAAATGGAAACCTGCCCAGGGCCGTGAGCGCGCCTGTCCCCAGCTTCGGCCGGCACAGGCGGGTTGCTGAAGGTTTCTTTTCCACTCGTCCTGGGTCCGGGGCTGTGTCCGTGAGCCTCGTGTAGCAAAGCCCCTGCTCTCTCACAGCGTCATTTCCAACGCCTTTCGTCTGCCCCCAAGATACAGCCACGGGCTGACACCGAACAAGCGCTGCCCGAGAAACACCTTCAGCAACGGCACGGGGTTGAGCTTCGCTGGCTGCCAGGCCCCTGTCCGGCTGCGCTCTCGCCCTCGAGCTCCCAAACTCCTTTGTGGGCAGCTCTTTGCCACCTTCCCATTTCTCCTCCCTCCGGGGTTTGTTAGCTCTCCGTCAGCCACAGCTTGGCCAGATCCCCGCTCGCGGTGCCTGGATGCAGTTTTGTTCCTGCCCGGCCTGGCCTGCGTAGCTTTGGGCTGTCCCCGCTCGGGACGTCTGCTCCAACCCCTTGTTCCTGCTCCACGGGCAGTGAGTCTTGCTCCTGCCCCGACGAGGCAGCTGGTTGCTATTCCTGCCCCACTTGAACTGGCCGGTTTGGCCCCTGCCCCAAACTGAGGTCATCCAGTTTTCCCAGTGTCCACTCGGGGCAGTTGGTTTTCCTCCTGCTCAGCTCAGGGCAGTTCGTTCTGCCCCTGCTCCACCCGGGGAGACTTTCTTCTTTTTATCCCCCGCTGGGGCATCCCGTTTGGCCACAGCCTTGCTCGGGCGCCTTTTGCTCATCGTGTCCCCCTCGGTTCTTCCCCTCCCTTGCTTGGGGAGGCTCCTTTTGCCCCTTCTCCACACAGGCTGCCTGGATTTACTCCAGCCCTGCTCCGGTGGCTCTTTATGCCCCTGCCCAAATCAGGGTGGCTAGCTTTGCTCCTGCCCCACTTGAGGCACTGAGTTTTGTCCCTGCCCTGCTCCCGTCCTGCTCGGAGTGCCATTTTTTGTCCCAAAAGCCTCATTTTTATGCTCCAGACCCTCCTTTTAGGGTACAAACTCCTCCCTCAGAGAACAAAGCCTCATTTTCTTCATGTCCAAAGCCTCATTTTTAGGGTCCAAAAGGTCAGCTTGACTTGCAAAATCTCACTTTCAGGCTCCAGAGCCTCGTTTTTAGGATCCTGCCAGGCATTTTTAGGGCCCAAGCTGCATTGTGAGTCCAAACCCACATTTGGAGGGTCCAAATCCCTCTTTTAGGGCTCAAAGTCTCAGTTTGAGTTCTGAAAGACGCATTTTTACGGTCCAAACCCTCCTTTTAGTGTACAAGCTTCTCCCTTAGGGCTCAAAGCCTCATTTTCTTCATGTCCAACGCCTCAATTTCAGCACTCAAAGACCCATTTTTAGGCTGGAAAGCCCCATTTGTAGGGCCCACATCCTCCTTTTTAGGCTCCAAGCCTGCCTTTTAGCACCCATAGCCTTTCCCCATCTTCCTCCTCCTCACTCTGAAGCTTTTAACGCCACAGCCCTGCACACAGCAGAGCAGCAGCGCAGCAATCCTTGCTGCACTCCAGAGCTCACCTCAGGAAGAGCCATTTGAATCTCTCCACACTGACTCCCGTCTCTGCTGGATCGCATCAATATTTCGTCACGTGAAACCAGCTGCACCCAGGGCACCTCATCCCGCTGCTTCTCCCACTTACAAAACAACAGGAGCTGCAAAATGGTGTCAGAATGAACAGTCCCGAGCCGTGGGCATTTTTCCCTGTTATCCAGGGTATCAGGTGGCCACCAACCATTCCAATACAGAATGAGGGGGGGCCCAGACATACACACACACAGAGCCCTGCAATCAAAAGCTGGTTGGGGACATGGGGAGTGACACACGTGGGACACGGAGGGACAGGAGGGGACAGACACAGAAGTGAGTTTATTGCTTAACTCAGCGAGCGCTCGGCTGGGACGGTCACTGTCCAGGCACAAGCACCTTGTGAACAGCTGAATTAATTCTGCGGTTCCTTGCTGCAGGCAGCGTTCAGGCTTTAGGAGCCTTCATCAGTTGCTTCACACCTTGATGTGGACGACTCAAGGCAGCGGAGCACCGTGCTACAACACACCACTGAATTCCGCCTCGGTCCGGACTACAGCTGACCACAGACCCCCCGTTATTGCTGGGTCTCCGTCTGTCTCACCGCTTCAATTACACTGGAGTTGCATAAAACCCGGATTGTGTTTATGCCTTCCCAGCCTTATCTTCCTCCCCTGATGCTCCTGGTTTCCTAAAATACCTGTCAGCCTAGGAAAGAAATCGTGTGTAAAGACAAAGCTTGATTTGAGGTTATGCTCCATGCCCGGTGTCACTTCAGGACACCTCTCCTAATGAAGCTCATGGGTCACGACCACCTGGACCTGCATATGCAGACAGCGAGGAGACACGGCCAGAAATGAGAGCTTGGCCCTCTGAAACTCCACAGGGCAGAGCTGTGAAAGAGGAAAGAGCAGGTGAGTGCGATGGCTCAATGCTGACCTCTCCGTAATGTACTCGTTCGGTTGAAAAGGTTGGGAAAAATGCCGCTCAGCCCCTGTTTTTCCCCAGTGGGACATGGAAAAAAGCGGGTCCTGATGGGCAGACCGTAACTACGACCTTCTTCAGTGGGGTGTGAAGCAGTTACGCCTGATCCAACAGCGGCGATACCCTCAGTCTTCTGCATTTTTCTGTCGGTATTTAGGCACACGTGGACACACGCATATAAAATTTCTCACCAGTTATGTCAAATCTGAACTGGTTTCTGCAGAGTTATTATTATGCTGAAGCTCAGACATACTCTGACGGCTTAGAGGTCTTGCAGTTTCCAAACGGACGAATGGGAAAGAAATCAGCCAACCCGGCCACTCCTCAGAATTGCTGCCCAGATACACGCCTGCATAAATCAGCATATTGTCCCCAAAGACACTTCAGAGAAGCATTTCCTGATGGCAAGAAAGAAATTACCTTCCCTGATCAAACTATGAAGAATTATTTAGGGATGGGCAAGAAGAAAGTGTCTTTCCAGACAGCGCTGCTGTTCATATCCAGCGGCTTTACCTCTTCAGGTGCCCGAGGCTGCTGCTGGGAGAGGAGCAGTTTGGGCTCACTGACAGAGGCAGGGTGTGGTGACAGAGCCAGCTCGAGAAGTTCACACTGGAACATACTGCACTGTAAACATGGATGTACTGCTGGAAAGTTGGATTTTGATGTTTTTTGATAGCTTGGAGGAGACATAAAGGCTGAATAGCCGTGTGTATTTCCTCCTACCCTAATCTGAGGGATTTTTCTCGCTTGTGCATAGTTCTGGAGAACATGGGAGAACCAAGGTGGTGCGGCAGGCAGGTCTGACGGACAGCTGATAACTGAGAGCACTCAAAGCATCACAGTTTACACTCTGCTTGGCCTGCTGCAGCAATAGACTTAGTGCAGAAGAGGTGTGGTAGAGGCTCTCAAGTATAAAGAAGTCAGGTCAGTTTTGCAGAAACAGGTTTTTGAGTACCAGCCAGCTGGGATGACACTTAACAGGCTTTACACAAACATCGTATTTTTAAGTTCTTCCTTCATTTAGGCTTGCATATTGAATGTTTTTTCTGAGATTAAGCTGAAGCCTATATATAGTCCTTAATTTATTTTTTTTTAAATACTTCTACACATTTCTTTAATGCAGAGATGGAAACAAAACTATGGAGCTCAGTAATGGCCAGAGAGAAGTACACACATCACAGTTCAAGAGACAGGAGCACCCAGAGGGTGCTGTCACGACTGTACCTGAAGGGACAGCAGGAAAGTACGTACGGCTCTGGGAGAGTCATGGCCAAGGATGGTGATATCACCAGGGGCACCGATTGCGGGTAACGTCAAAACTGTTGGGAGTGTTGGCACATCAGCAAAAAGAACGTACATTCCTGTAAGCAAGAGGAGAAACCCCTTTAAGCTTGTTGTGTATATATTGTTTACAGTTTTCCTGAAATAAAATTGGTTTTCAGTGGGTGTCAATCTATCAGAGCTTTTCCTATTTTTTTCCCATTTCTACTTTTAAGCAGCAGTTTATTGGTTCAGTGTTCTGTCACATGTAGTTTAGAGGGTCGGGTTTTTTAAATCCTCAGCTGTCAGTGGAAATCCATCAAACAGCTGTAGATTACCTTCTTTCAGACATCTAAGAAAAAAGAATCTTCAATCCAAGGGAAAAGGTTGTGCTGTTGGAATCCCTGCCATGGTGAAATACAGCAGGTGGCCAGCTTTAAGCGTCTGGGTATCAGCTTACTTGGTGCTTGACTTCCTCTGCAGTTCGCCTTAGGCGATTCTTCTTCCCTCAGAATCCCATTTTCTCTCCCTCTCACAGTCAGGAGGCAGCAGCATCAGCAGACCCCAAAGTCTGCTCTGCCAACTGCTCCTCTACGTTCATGAGGCCAGGACAGGGGAGACTGGGGGACAGGTTCACGCTCCGAGCTACTCAGAAATGTGGGAGGAAACACAGCAACAGCACAGCTCATCTCACCCCGTTCTTGCACCTCACGGGCACTTTGAAGCTGACTTGTCTTTTAAACTCCCGCAGTACCTACAAGCTCAGTGCTGCTGCCAGTGTCTGCTCCAGCTCTCCAGAGCAGTGGGTGCTGGGAAATGTCACTCTCTCACACAGCGGAAGGCACTCGCTTTCTTCCCCTTGTTCCCGCGCTTCTCCTCCGGGCAAGCAAGCTCTGCCCTCCCTGTGCCTGCGCCTTGTTACCCCAGGGGCACCCCAGCTTGCAGCAGTGAGACCTGCGCTCACTCACAGCTGGGAGGGGCTTGGTGGGGCGGGTGGGCAGGTCCTGGCACCCCTGAACAGCAGCTCGTAGGGAACGCAGGGCTAAGTCCCTTTCATGAGCATTGATAAGCAAGTCCTGTTTTGTTTTGGTTTTTATTAAATGAAAATAAGGAAAGAGAGACATTCTGAAGCCAGCACGCGACAGCTCTACTGGGTGTTTGCACCAGCACACGGCACGTGTCTGATTAACCCCAGAGGGTGCCCTAAAACTGTGAGGGGGCCCTTCCGCTGCCAGCACAGACAGGCCGGCCACCCCGCAGCAGCCTGAGCAACACGCCTGAGGGCAGTTTTGCACACTTCTTTCACGTGATCTGGAGGGAAGAGACGTACATAAGGGTATGTGTGTACGTGTGCAGGAACGGGCACACGCCGAAACACAGGAGGTTCCCTCTGAACATCAGGAAACACTTTTATACTGTGAGGGTGACCGAGCGCTGGAACTGGTTGTGGAGCCTTCATCGTGCCTGTTTTTTCCCTGATAATGTGGGCAGCGTTCTCTGTGGGGAGACCGAAAGGGGCTGAGCTGTAAATGGAAGGGAAATACTATGTAGGAGTAAGTCAGAGGCGACCTTTGGAAGCCAGCCAGGCACGGTTGCTTTGGTTGGCGGGAAGCCGTGGGAACGTTAACAGTTACCAGGGCTCACAAGAGGGTCTAAATAAGTTTGTTACTAAATAAAGTATCTCCGCTGGGTATAAGCAGGTTGTTGCTAAATACAGTATCTCAGCTGGGTATAAATAAGTGTGCCTGCTGAACAAAGGTGTCTCAGTGTGAGCTTTCACCTCAGCCTGAGCCCGTGCCTTCAATTGCCACAATACCACACTAGTACAATAGAGACATCCACAAGAGCCCTGACACACGGCAGCGGGAAAGGGACACAAGCTTGCAGGCGCAGGCTGAGAAACCTCCTGTCTACTCCAACACGTTCCAATGAACACTGCAGCTCCCGGAGGAGGAAGGAGGTGCAGGGACACCCCAAACACATCCATCTCATCACGACTGAAAACAGAAAACACAGCAGCAACGCAAACATGTTCAGAACAAAGGCAGTAACACTCCCCTACCCCCAACGACTCACTCCCAGTTCCAGACGGGTACTGCAGAAGTCTGTCCCCAAACAGGCCTGAAACACAAACAAGAGTGACAGCACAGTAATGAAATGGTCACCTCCCCTCCAAGCCTTCTAACAAGACACTAGAACAAGAGTGCCCAGCACCAGCTGTTTGTCTGTTTTGTTCACAAACTGACTCCTTGAGACGCCCCTCTTTCATCCTACAACAGAAATCACAAGCTTGAAGTTCTGACACCCAAAGAAATGACGGAGATGGAACAGGGACAGGTTTCAACGGAAAGATCCGGCTCAATCAGAAGGCAGCTCATCCTTTTCTAACCGCTGGGAGTTTTGGCAGTTTAGCAAACATTTTAAGGAGCTATTACTAAGAGCAAGTGAAAAGTACCTCTTCAGAAACATGGGTATGACACCTGCCAGGCAGTACCTATCCAGATTATTCACAAAAATTTTGGTCTCAAAATTTTCATCAGTTTAAAAACTGTTTCCCCAGCCTGACTTTGATAGATCAAAGCATCTATTAAACAAAACAGAGCCCCAAGAATATCGCACAGCAGTGCACTGCAGAGGTTAATTCCACTTTGCCTTCAGAACATGTTCTTTGGTGGGTTTTACGTGTGTCTCAAATTCAACTGCCCGCACCTTCAATTCTGGAAAATACAACAAGGCAAACAACCCAGGACAACCCGGGTTTCCTTTCAGAGTTAAGACACAGGGGCAGCTCCCCACAGAAACAAACCAACCCACAGTGGAGCACCCACCGCACAGAGGTGTTTTGTGGGAGCCCCGCCTGCACAGCGCTGACGCAGCCCTACATTTCTCATCCCGATATCCAGGACGTGTTCTGGAGGAAGGGGTGCCAGAGCCTGCTGCTGACTCTGCCCGGGAAGTGTTGCCTGCAGGGGGTCGTCCCGCTGCTCATATCGAATGTCACAGCCCTGGCCCACCCGCACGGCGCTTCCTCAGGGCAACAGCAGTGCAACCACTGGGAGAGGCCGGTGCTGGAAACGGGGGTGTTTCAAACATTGCACAGAACAGGGTGTTGCAGAAATCACCAGATTTAGGATTTTAGGATACTGCTTAGAAGTCCCCTTACTTTTCCCATTTTGATTTGAATATCAAGAATTCTAATTAGTGGATATTAGTAGGAGAGACTAATGATTATTTTGGGAAAATAAGTCTCAAACGGAATAAATGATCAAATTGTCTGTACTGCCAATGCTGCTAGGATACTCCTGTAAAGTCCCAGACCTGAGGTATTCATTAACCAATGATCTGTTAGTGGTTAGAAACAAGGATAATGTGTTGCAGTCCAAGATGTCTGCTAGACAGGATTTCTGATGGTTCCCGCTGTGTATAATCTTTGAATCGTGACCAAAGGAGGTACGAGCGAAGAGCCTACGAGCCAAGGACATGTTCCTTGACCAAACACAGTCAATTTGAGGAGTGGTCGAGACCTCTGACTCACGGACCACCTACCCAAATTATACCCCCTACTCACAAGGGAACAACAGAAGACCACGACAGAGGCTGCGTGCTAATTTGCATCAGAAGCGAGAGAAGAAGAACCAATCATTGAGAGGATGAAATTGAATATGCATTGTATAGACTGAATCTGTATGAATTTAATGTATAATTATTTGTTGATTGCAACGTGCAGGCGGACATCTTTGGGAAGGATCCCATGTCCCTGGTGCGCATCGTTAATAAAGGACGTCTCTACTGATCTGACTGTGTGTAGAGGAGTGTTTCTTAACCACTGCAGATTTGCAACAGGGGTGATTCTTTTTCCATTGAAAATGTTAAGAAATGAACAGTCTCAAGCAGAGCACAAAGTGATTTTCAGGAGTCTGTCACCTACCAGCTGGCTGGCGATTGACCACTCGTGTAACACGAGGATGGCATATCCAGTTTTCTTTTCGTAGAACTTTAACAGCAAAATAAGAACACAATAAGACACTGTACGGCCCCTCCCATGACAGCCCATGCAGGGCTCTATTATAGGAACCACTGCCCCATAGGCACCCCACAGACACCCCCTGTGAGGGGCCCTATAGGCACCACCCCCTCATAGGCACCCCACAGACACCCCATGCAGGGCCCTCAAATGTCATAGGTGCATGATACGTAATGTAACACACATGTCTTTTTTAAATAATTCTTTGTAAGGGCATAGAGAACAGAATGTGAAGCTGTAGTTTCATGAGTTTTGACAAATCCATAAGGAGGAAATGATAACACGAGCGTTTGTTGCTATTGTTCACTTGTTAATTAAATGGAGCTGAAGTTGAAATGGAAGCAAGGATGAGCCGTCTTCCCACCAAAGAGCTCACTAGGCCTAATTAGGCTTCTCATCCCAGAGCTCGTTAGGCTGCTTTAGAGCAGACACCGCCGCTTTCAAACGGCATCCAGCCCTTTCACCAGGACAACCCTCCCTGCCGCTCCCCGTCCCCTGCCACCCCCACAACAGCTCTGCCACCGCCCACCCTGCGTGTCACCGCCCGCCCTCCCCCGCTGTGCTCAAACCCGGACCTCCGCTCTCCCGCCCGGCAGGGAGCGATCGGGCCTGGCGGCGTCTCGCCGCCCGCCGCAGCCCAGCCCCGCCTCAGGGCGCCAACATGGCGGCAGAGGCTGCCCGTGAGGGCCGCGGCAGCCCCCGCCCCCGCCTCGCCGTGATTGGCTGTCATGGGAAGGCGGGCCGGCGAGACGCTCGGTGATTGGTGGCTAGGTCGGGGAGGCTGTTCTGGCGCGCAGCGGTCCTCAAGGCTGCTGCCACGAGGCTGTCGTCCGTCCGTCCGTCCTCCGCGCTGAGGGGAGGCGCGGCCCGGCCCGGCCCGGCCCCGGCAGCGTCGGTAGGTCCGTGCTCCAGCCTCTTCCCCGGCGATGGTGCTCTGGGGCCGGCTGGGAGGGAAGGGGCAAAAAGGGAAAAAAAAAAAAAAGAAAGGGCGGGGGCGGCGGTGAGGAGAGACCAAGGGGAGCCACGGGGCCGGGCAGCGGCTGGGGAGGGAAGCCGGGGCCGGGGCAGGCGGGGGGTCGCAAGGGACTCGGCGGAAAAGAGAAGCGATCGCTCGGGGGCGCGTGGCCGGGGAGGGGGTTTGCGGGGCGGGAGCGGCGGGTCCGGCCGTGCCGGTGGCGGGGCGGGAGGGGCGGAGCGGCCCTGGGGCGGCGGGGGGTGCGGGGCGGGCGAGCGCCTGCTGCGGGGCAGGGTCGGCCCTGCAGGGAAACGGGGGTGCGTTTGGGGAGGGTTTGTGTCTGCCCGCTGCGTTTTACTGTGTGCCGGGGGCTGGGAGTGACCTGCGGGGCGGCTCGGCCGCGGAGTGCGGGGGTGCGCCGTAGGGAACTTGCCTTTGGGGTTTTTTAAAGTCACGGCACCCTCGTGAGTGGAAGGGAGGAGTTCTCCTGGGTGGCTGACGGTGATGAGGAACTTAACAGAAGAAAACTGAAAGCTCTGTGGTGCTTGAATTCTGAGATGACTCCAGTGGCCTTGATGTTTTGAAGTTCTGACCGTGTTGTTACTAGGAAATAGTGTTGAGAAGATGTAAAAAGTAATGTTTGTGTTCTGCAGTGTTGCAAGTGTGACGAGTCCATTTGTACGTGTTATTTGTGTGTGTAAAACGTGCAGTTTGTGGAAAGCTTTAGCATTTGGAGAAGGTTCAGGGAAAAAGACACTTTAATTGTGTCTTGGGATGTTGTCAAATACCGAGTTTTTAGGCTAAAAATACCTTGTGTTGATCTGTGTGTATATTTTATAAGCAAGTAAATCAGCGTTGATCTATTAAATACGCTCGTAGTTAAATAACGACAGAATGACTGTGATTGAAGTTGATTGTATAACAATTCCTCGCTTCTGGTTCTAGTTACCTTAAATGCTGCACTCCTAAAAGCTCTGGCACCGCCTCTGTGGGCGATGAGCTCAGTGCCACAGGGGCCAGTTGCTTCTCCTCCGGTGATTCCGCTGGTTTAGGCAGACTGTTTTGTGAGAGGCTTCTGTGAGAGCTGTGTAGAGCCTGTGTGTGCTGTGCAGAAGGGCAGCTGTGGGGGCCCGTACAGCGGAATTGAAGAGCTTTCCTGGGAGGTTGGCAGTGGGTGGTTTTAGTATAATCTGCCGTGTGTTCTAAAAGTTTTAACAGCCCCCTCGATATCTGATGGGATAGCTAAAAGAGAATAGTTGGGCTCAAATGACAAATGAATCCTGGAATGTTACCGGCCCTGTGTTTTCCTCTCGCTGAGGATAAATATCACTGCCCCCTGCGAAGGTTTTGTTCAGCCTTGCCAAAACCGTCGGATGACAAACAGTTACTAGAGATGAGTTTGCAGATGGTGCTAGTAGGAAGGAAACTTTCTGAAAAAGGAGGTACCTGTAGTGTATGTCGCAGTGTGAATTGTACTGTTTCAAAAATAGTCGTGTGTATGTGTTTTGATATGGGAAAGTAGAAAATATCTGAAAATATTCTTTTTGAAATATGTGATATGCTTTAGTCTCTGCAATATTAGCTAGCTAGCCTTGTCTTTGGTAAACAAGAGTGTGACCCCCTGCCCTTGGCAGGGCTCAAGTAGGGTCTTGATCACTTGAAGGCCTGCTTCATTGTGCTCAAGTAGGGTCTTGATCACTCGAAGGCCTGCTTCATTGTTTTAGGTGAGATGGGGATGGGGGAGGAATTGTATTTGTGCAAGAGACCGTGACCACGGAGGGGGATGTTGCCTTGAGCTGTGGTCGCGGGGGTGGGGTGGGGGGGGTGTGTGGAGACGAGACACTGCCCAGCTGTGGCTGAACTGCGCACTCTGGAGGACGGGTTCAAAAGGACAATCATGATGAAGACTATCGAGGAACTCTTACTTCCTCCCCAAGACCACCAAAAGACCCCCGAAGGGGAAGACTGTGCCTGCGCAAGGGGGAGGAGATCTAATTGACATCCGAAGCGGGACAGAGTGATAAATAGGTAAATATGTAAGTTTTGTTGCTTTAAATAGGACGCAATTACCGCGGCTCGGGGTGCAGCATCCTTAGGGTACCTGACCCTCGCTGCACCCAGCGCTGCAGAGTTGTAATAAACAGACCTGCTTCACCATCAGCTTGGGTTGTGGAGTTCTTTCGCAGATCAGTTCAATGACAGCTTTTGAAATCCTCAAATGCGTCTGAAGTGTCTGTGGGAAGTTTGAGATTTCGTTTAAAATGGGGCTCTACTTTTAGCTTCAAATTTAGAGTTTGGGTTTGCATCTGAGCTGCCTGTTTCAGGGTGAGCCTTTTGGTTCGGTTTTTACCTCACCTTTAGTCTTGGGGTTTGCATCTGATCTGGCTGTTTCTGGGTGAGGTTTTTGGTTCGGCTCTTAGCTTCACCTTTAGAGTTTGTGTTTGCATCTGACCTGCCTGTTTCTGGGTAAGCTTTTTGGTTCGGCTTCAAGCTCACATTTCAAGTTTGGTTTGCATCTGACCTTCCTGTTTTGGGGTGAGCCTTTTTGTTCGGTTTTTACCTCCCCTTTAGAGTTGGGATTTGCATCTGACCTGCCTGTTTCAGGGCGTGCTTTTTGGTTCGTGCTTTAAGCTCACGTTTAGAGTTTGTGTTTGCATCTGACCTGCCTGTTTCTGAGTGGGGTTTTTCGTTTGGCTTTTAGCTTCAAATTTAAAGTTTGGGTTTGCATTGGATCTGCCTGTTTATCTGTGAGCTTTTTCGTTTGGCTTTTAGCTCACCTATAGGGTTTGGGTTTACATCTGAGCTGCCTTTTCAGGGTGAGCTTTTTGGTTTAGGCTTTAGCTTGCCTTTAGATTTTTGGGTTTGCATCTGACCTGCCAGTTTCAGGGTGAGTCTTTTGTTTCGGCTTCTAGCTCACCTTTAGACTTCGAGTTTGCATCTGACCTGCGTGTTTCACGGTTAGGTTTTTGGTTCAGGGTTTAGCTCACCTTTTAGAGTTACGGTCTGCATCTGAGCTGCCTGTTTCAGGGCGAGCTTTTTTGGTTCGGCTTTTAGCTCACCTTTAGACTTTGGGTTTGCATTTGAACTGCTTGTTTCAAGGTGAGCTTTTTTGTTTGGGCTTTTAGCTTACATTATGTCATTTTAGCTTTAGATTTCGTTTATGTCTTTTTATGTTTAGATGTTACATAATTATATGTCTATATGTTATGTTTTGTTTTTTAAGTCTAGACTTTATTTTTTATAATGAGGTATAGTTTTTAGGTTTGGGTTTCAGGTTACGATTTTATATCATTTTAGGGTTGGGTTGGACGGGTGGAATCTGTCCAGGCACAGGCTGTTTTGCCCAAGCCCAAACCCCTGGGGAAATGGAGCCGAGGCAAGAGCAGAGCTCGCTCCCGCTACAAACTGCAAAGGGCACGAGAGCCCGAGAGAGCCAGGGCACAAGCAGCGCCTGGGAGGTGCGAGAGCCGCAGGCAAGAAGCTGGCCAGAACGGCCCAGAGGAGCCCTGGCAAGGGGCTGTGCTGCAGAGGAAGGCAAAAAACCCCTGGGGACACTTGCTAGCCCACCTCGGGGGTAAAAAAGCCTTCCTCCGCCCAGCTGCAGGGCCCGAGAGGCCGTTGTCGTGGGGCAGGAGCAGCAGGCAGTGACCCAGCCAAACCGGAGCAGAGGGGCCCTCACAAGTGGTGGTGCTCAGTGCTACAGAGGAAGGCAAAAAACCCCCAGGGCCCAGTGCCAATCTGCCCCGGGGGAAAATTCCTTCCTGACCCCAGCGCTGGTGATCGGCTGCTCCCTGAGCATGTGAGCATGACCTGCCTCCTCCTCCTCCTCCCGCAGGCTGGTCGCGCCTCCCAGGAGGTGCCTGACCCCTGCTTCTCCCTCAACCTGGAGCCACCTCCGGGGCTGCCCAGAGCGGCCAAATGCCCCCGGCCTGATCGACGTCGGGGGCAAGAATCCCCCTCCACCACGCCTGGCAGGGCACCTGTGGGTGCTCCAAAGCACTGGCACCCCTGCCAGCGTGCCTGCGTCCCCCTTCTTACTGCCGCTGCCCCTGGCTCCACAGGGCTGAGGATGGCGAGCTCCGCAGTGCTCCTCCAGAAGGCATCCCCTTGCCTGGCCGCTGCTCTCCAGCTGGAAAGGCCCGACAGCCCTGGGCACCTCCGGCTGTCGCTGGTGGTTCTCCTCCCCAGCAGCCCCGTGCGGCCTCCGCTCGTCCTCCCTCAGCCCCTCCAAGCCATTCCGCCGGCTCCTCAGGGACCTCCTCGGGGATGTCTCCCTTGGGCTGCCCGGGCCAGCTCTGGCAGGGACAGGGCAGGGGGCTCCCTTGATCCTGCCCCGGGGCGTTGTGCCATGGGGGTGATGCAGCCCCCATGCACCGCCCCGCCCACCACCCCTCTGCCCAGCCCCCTTCAGCGGAAGGCCTGGGGGCACACGGGGGGGCGATTTCAACAGCCGCAGCCCAGAGGAAACCCTAAGTCTGGGGGGTAAAATAGTGCTGTACTGCCCTGGAGCAGAACTTGTGATTCTTGGAGTGCAAATTTTTAGCAAGACACAGATCTGTTCCTGTGTTAGGGCTTGTGTCTCTGTTGGGGACACTTCACCCCACACCAGGAAGACTCTGCTTTAGAATTTTCTTACCGCAGTCCAAAAAGCGGCAAAGTTTTTTGTCTTCAGAAGTGCTCAGCTGATTTATTAAGAGTTTAGAAATGGAAAAGGAATGGCTAAGAGGCTTAAAATGGTTAATAAGTGATATTTAGATATATGACATTAGGATATATATATAAGTAACAGAAATGGTTAGTCTCTTCTTTTTCCCCTTATTCATGTTTTTTCTTTGGTATTTCTTTTTCTATTATTCCGTTCTCTACCTCCTTAACAGTAAAATGCTGTGCTGACCCTGCTGCCTGTAGAAGGGTTCAGGCTCGCTCTTAGTTTTTGGGCTCTGCATAGCAACAGAAGTTGGCAAGAGGAAAGGAGCTCCCCAGTATAACAACAGTCTGGGGAAGAATCAGCAATTGGAAAAATTCTTCCTGAAGGGAAGCATGTTCTTTGTCCTTTTCAAAATGAGCTGTAGTGTTTCTAGACAGAATGGTCTTGAAGAGAATAATGAAGACAAAAACCAAAATGTGTGTTATCTTGGATGTCCTTTGTGGTTTGTTAAACAGTCTTTTTAGTCTGGAGATTGTTTTTGGCATGTGCTTCTCTGGCAGTAACTGACTTCCTGTGTTGGAAGAGGAAGGTAATAGTGGATCTAAAAACCGCTTTTGTGGTCTACCGTGAAGTCTCCATCTGCTAAAGTGTTGTAAAGCAAGAACTGTCACGTAGGGGGTTGTAGAACTCGGCTCTATGGTACTAACACAGAATTGTCTTACTCTTTTGTAGCTGGTTCCTGGAGGAGAAGGACCGGAATTGCTATTGTTGTCATCTCTGAAGACCTGTTATAAATACGTGGGTATATAATCTAAATGGAGCTTTTGGGGTATGAGTGTGGGTGGGATTTGGTGTGGGGTTTTTGTGGGGATTTTTATTCACACATTCTTGCAGCTGACATTTGAAAAAGGGTCGGGATTCCCTCTTCAGGAGAGGTGCATTGCTAATGATAATGCTGACTTTGTAAGTTGCAATGGTGGCTTTCTTGTAAAATGCACTAATCTGTTCTGAAGAAAAGGCTTTCTTTTTGTTAGTTACGGTGTTCTGTTACGGAAGTGCACGAGTTAAGTAGTTTTAGAACTGGTTGCTGGAATGGAAAATAATAGTTACGTTTCAGTTGCTCTCAGTCTTCAGGTTTTCTACATCTGTGGCATTTGTTTGTGGCCCAAGTCTCTCTAAAACCCGAGCCCTGAGCCGAGAGACTGCTGTTCGTTAGAGTGCTGGCAGGTACTAAGCTGGATCGTTTGTTGAAAAGCATCTTCAGGCTGCGTCACCAGAAACCTTGTGGCAGAGCACTGTTGAGTTCTGAAAGCTCTTCAAAGTGCATCCATCTGTTTGATGCTCAGCAGCCTTTCTTTCTGCTGGCCTGGAGGTTCTGCTGTCCCAAAATCAGGGTTCTTTTACCCAATGTGCAAAGAGCAGACAACCTCAGAGTCCAGATATTGGTTTAATTCCAGTCTGCACAAAAAAGGGTGTGAGGTGGTAACTCCATAAAGCTAGCTACGGCTTTTGAGAACTAAAGCTGGGTCTTATATACAAAACTACAGTGAAGTCAGCGATGTCACTCCTAACCTTACATATGAAACCAGACCTTTAACATTCTTTTATGTCGATTCTCTTGTTGTCTTTGAGATTAGTTGGGTGCCACCAAGGCAACAGACACACAAGTTGGTTGGATTGCTGGTGATAAACTCACTGTCTGCAAAGCACGTGCAAGTTTCAGGTAAGAGTAACACAGCCTGGCTATAAAACACACTAAGTTATAAAAGCAACTCGACAGAGATTTCTAAGTTTGCTGGGGAGCACGTGGTGCAAGCGAGTGTTTGAGTCTTACCCAAAGGTCTCCCTGTGGGGGGAAAGAGAGGCTCAGCCTGTCGATTGATCCCAGAAGTTTAAGGGAGTCTGTGACTTGTCAGCGATGACATCTTCCCGAACATCCTCCTCTCTTAAGCTATTTTTATACTATTTTTTACTTTTTGGGTGGAGCTTGAGCGACTCCAGTCGTACGGACCCTCATTATGATTGGTGTCCAACTCTCTCGCTTCACTTTTAGAGGTACAGGCTAGAGACATTCAGGGCTCAAGCTCAGCAAGGGATGGCCGCACCTTGAAGGCGGGTAGCTTTTGGGATGGAGGCAGGTTCTGGGATTATAGTGAGATTATGATGGGCAAAGTCCACCCAAAGGACAGTATTCTCTCAAGGAATGACAGCGTCGGCCCCGGGTAGCAAATACGCAGCTTATCGGTTCCGCAGCACCATCCAGTTCCCATCCCAGGGCGGTACCGCAGAGCCTGGCCGCCCCCACCCTCTGTGCCGTGCCGTTTGTCTCTCAGAGTCAGCACATCAAGCTCCCCTGATGTTGCCAACAGCCAAGGTTGCCTGGGGAGCTCCTGGGGAATGGATTCCTTGTGTACCCGCCGCACTCTGCTTTTGTGCCCTTCCTTAGCGGGGGAACACTGCTGCACCGTTAATCCAAGTCTAATTTCCAAGTCGCCTCTAGCTCTGCTTCCACAGCTGCGCAGAGGGGAAGGATCACTGCCCTCAGCCTGCCAGCAGCACTCCTCCCAAGGCAGCCCTGGGTGCTGTTGGCCGCCTTTGCAGCAAGGGCACGTTGCTGCCTCGTGTTCAACTTGGTGTCCCCCAGGTCCTTTTCTGCAAAGCCACTTTCCAGCCAGGCAGCCCCCAGCATATACTGGTGCCTGGGGTTGTTCCTCTCCAGGGGCAGTTGGGGACTATCCAATCAGCTGTGCTTAGTGGAAAGATCCACTTTCCTGCAAGTGCATTGAGGAGATAGTGCTGGGTACCAGGACCATCGTGTAAGATGAATGCAGCCAGTTTTCTTGTGGTCCTGTTCTGAGCAATGTTTAATCTGTACTGTAAAGGTATCCCGCGTTTCCTGAGCACTCAAATCTGATAGGCAGGTTTCCTCCGGCTACTCCTGAAAGGTCGGTGAAAAAGTATTCCCTGTTTAAGCCTTCCTTGGACACTGAGCTGCCTGTGATTTCTTTAGGAGTGCCGCTTCACATGCTGATGGTGAAGCGAGAAGGAATATGGGTTCTTCTCCTAAGTTTGCAGGATTTGGAAACGAGCTTGGACAAGCGAGCGCCTTGGGATTGGTAGGAGGGAGATTCCAGGTGATAGGTTTGATTTTAGTTCAGTATCCTGTGCCCATGATATAAGTAGAGTTGCCTTCCTCATAGTGGAATGGGAATATTTGTTCCGTCTTTTAAAACCCTTTTTCCCCTCTGGGGGGAACCTTCACTTCCAGGGCCCCAAGGGCGAGAACAGCCTTAATGACCCTGCTCAGCCTCTCCTGGGGTCTCCCCCCAGCCCAGGAGCTCCATTGAAGCTCAGCCTGAGGCTATAACCTTCTCCCTGAGCAGTGCTGTGGGAGTGTGGGTCTTCATTGCTCCCGGCCCCAGCATGCTGGCTGTTGGTCTGTCTGTCTGTCTTGTCCTTGTAGGCCTGCCTGGCCCCCGCGGGACTGTGTCTGACCTTGGCTGTGCTGGCTGGCCGTGATCCTGACTTACCTTCCTGGCTTGGTATGGGCCCTGCCTTGTCCCCGTGGCTTTGCCTGGTGCTCTGGACTTGTAGCCACCTCTGGGGCTGCCCTGCTGCCTTACTGGGATGCTGAGGTAGGTCCTGCTGGCCCGGAGATCCCCATCCCGTCAGGAGCAGCCTGCTCTTGCTGTGCCTGGACTGGGAAGCAACCTTTCCTTCTGCTTCTAGAGCTGGCTCAAAGCAGGTTAGATCACAGCCCTGGCGTGCCAATATGACGGCAGGAAGGTTTTGGTTTGGTGTGGGGTTTTTTTGTGGGGAAAGGGGTTATTTCCTTGTTTGTTCTTGTTTGAAATCAGAATCTCTAGTTGAGCACAAAGACCTACATTATGGATTATGAAACCTATTGGAAGTATTGGCGTCCCCTTACTTGGATAGGTTATAAATACTGTTTGAGGGATGTCTGTCATTTTAGGTGTAGAGTTGACCTTTTTTTGTTTAGGTTTTACCTGTCGATTTTATGGCATTTTCCATTTAGATTATTTTTCTGAATCTGTTTCTGAGCTGAAGAGCAGTCATAGAGGTACAGAAAGGAGCAGCAGGATTTTATGCCACTTTACAGTGAGATTTTAGGTCTAGATTTTCGATTTCGATTTTCGGTTTAGATTTTGTCCTATTTTCCATTTAGATTTTACATCATTTTAGGTTTTGTTTTTATGTTTACGTTTTATGTCACTTTACAATTTGATTTTAGGGTTAGATTTTACATTCAGATTTCAAGTTCAACTTTTTAAGTCTAGATTTAACATCTAGTATTTATACAACTTTATGTTTAGATTTTAGGTCTGGATGTTAGGCTGAGATTTGAGATTTAGATTCTATCTCTTTTTATGTTTAGGTTTTATGTCACTGTATGTTTAGGTTTCTGATTCAGATTTTACATTTAACTTTTCTGTAATTTTCAGTTTAAATTACGCATTTACTTTTTTGGCCTAGCTTTCACATGTTTGTTCTATGTCATTTTACTTTTGTTTTTGTGAATCTGTTTCTGAGCCGATGCTCCCGAGCACTGACACAACTCCCGTGTGTCGCCAGGAGCAGGCTGATGCGTTCTTCAGTTCAGCTTGAAAAGACATCCCTTGCAGCCTGGTGAGGGACGGTCACAGGGGTCCAGAAAAGAGCAGCGGGGGGTTATGTCATTTCATGTTTGGGTATACACCTAGGTGTTAGGTTTATGGTTTACGTCGGGACGTTAGGGTTTACGTCGGGATTTTGGGGTTTGGATCGGTTTAGGGTTCGGAGGTTAGGGTTTACGTCGGGATTTTAGGGTTTGGATCGGTTTAGGCTTTGGACGGGGACGTTTGGCAGGCTTTGGACGGGGACGTTTGGCAGGCTTTGGACGGGGACGTTTGGCAGGCTTTGGACGGGGACGTTTGGCAGGCTTTGGACGGGGACGTTTGGCAGGCTTTGGACGGGGACGTTTGGCAGGCTTTGGACGGGGACGTTTGGCAGGCTTTGGACGGGGACGTTTGGCAGGCTTTGGACGGGGACGTTTGGCAGGCTTTGGACGGGGACGTTTGGCAGGCTTTGGACGGGGACGTTTGGCAGGCTTTGGACGGGGACGTTTGGCAGGCTTTGGACGGGGACGTTTGGCAGGCTTTGGACGGGGACGTTTGGCAGGCTTTGGACGGGGACGTTTGGCAGGCTTTGGACGGGGACGTTTGGCAGGCTTTGGACGGGGACGTTTGGCAGGCTTTGGACGGGGACGTTTGGCAGGCTTTGGACGGGGACGTTTGGCAGGCTTTGGACGGGGACGTTTGGCAGGCTTTGGACGGGGACGTTTGGCAGGCTTTGGACGGGGACGTTTGGCAGGCTTTGGACGGGGACGTTTGGCAGGCTTTGGACGGGGACGTTTGGCAGGCTTTGGACGGGGACGTTTGGCAGGCTTTGGACGGGGACGTTTGGCAGGCTTTGGACGGGGACGTTTGGCAGGCTTTGGACGGGGACGTTTGGCAGGCTTTGGACGGGGACAGGGTCTACATCTGGATGTGACGGTTTACCTGGCGTTGGGGTCGTAGAAGGCGTTGGGGTCGTAGGTGGCGTTGGGGTGTACCTCTGGATGTGACGCTTTACCTGGCGTTGGGGTCGTGGATGGCGTTGGGGTCGTGGATGGCGTTGGGGTCGTGGATGGCGTTGGGGTCGTGGATGGCGTTGGGGTCGTGGATGGCGTTGGGGTGTGCATCTGGATGTGACGGTTTAGCTGGCGTTGGGGTCGTCGAGGGCGTTGGGGTCGTCGAGGGCGTTGGGGTCGTCGAGGGCGTTGGGGTCGTCGAGGGCGTTGGGGTCGTCGAGGGCGTTGGGGTGTGCATCTGGATGTGACGGTTTACCGGGCGTTGGGGTCGTCGAGGGCGTTGGGGTCGTCGAGGGCGTTGGGGTCGTCGAGGGCGTTGGGGTCGTCGAGGGCGTTGGGGTCGTCGAGGACGTTGGGGTGTGCATTTGGATGTGACGGTTTACCTGGCTTTGGGGTCGTCGGGGGCTTTGGGGTCGGGGATGGCTTTGGGGTGTGCATCTGGATGAGACGGTTTGCCTGGCGTTGGGGTCGTGGATGGCGTTGGGGTGTGCATCTGGATGAGACGGTTTGCCTGGCGTTGGGGTCGTGGATGGCGTTGGGGTGTGCATCTGGATGTGACGGTTTACCTGGCGTTGGGGTCGTGGATGGCGTTGGGGTCGTGGATGGCGTTGGGGTCGTGGATGGCGTTGGGGTCTGCATCTGGATGTGACGGTTTGCCTGGCGTTGGGGTCGGGGATGGCGTTGGGGTGTGCATCTGGATGTGACGGTTTGCCTGGCGTTGGGGTCGGGGATGGCTTTGGGGTGTGCATCTGGATGAGACGGTTTGCCTGGCGTTGGGGTCGTGGAGGGCGTTGGGGTCGTGGAGGGCGTTGGGGTCGTGGAGGGCGTTGGGGTCGTGGAGGGCGTTGGGGTCGTGGAGGGCGTTGGGGTGCACATTTGGACGTGACGGTTTACCTGGCTTTGGGGTCGTCGAGGGCTTTGGGGTCGTCGAGGGCTTTGGGGTCGTCGAGGGCTTTGGGGTGGACATTTGGACGTGACGGTTTACCTGGCTTTGGGGTCGTCGAGGGCTTTGGGGTCGTCGAGGGCTTTGGGGTGCGCATTTGGACGTGACGGTTTACCTGGCTTTGGGGTCGTCGAGGGCTTTGGGGTCGTCGAGGGCTTTGGGGTGCGCATTTGGACGTGACGGTTTGCCTGGCTTTGGGGTCGTCGAGGGCTTTGGGGTCGTCGAGGGCTTTGGGGTCGTCGAGGGCTTTGGGGTGCGCATCTGGATGTGACGGTTTGCCTGGCGTTGGGGTTGGGGATGGCTTTGGGGTGCGCATCTGGATGTGACGGTTTGCCTGGCGTTGGGGTCGGGGATGGCTTTGGGGTATGCATCTGGATGAGACGGTTTGCCTGGCGTTGGGGTCGTAGATGGCGTTGGGGTCGTGGAGGGCTTTGGGGTCGTCGAGGGCTTTGGGGTGTACATTTGGACGTGACGGTTTACCTGGCTTTGGGGTCGTCGAGGGCTTTGGGGTCGTCGAGGGCTTTGGGGTCGTCGAGGGCTTTGGGGTGGACATCTGGATGTGACGGTTTACCTGGCTTTGGGGTCGTCGAGGGCTTTGGGGTCGTCGAGGGCTTTGGGGTGCACATTTGGACGTGACGGTTTACCTGGCTTTGGGGTCGTCGAGGGCTTTGGGGTCGTCGAGGGCTTTGGGGTGCACATTTGGACGTGACGGTTTACCTGGCTTTGGGGTCGTCGAGGGCTTTGGGGTCGTCGAGGGCTTTGGGGTCGTCGAGGGCTTTGGGGTCGTCGAGGGCTTTGGGGTCGTCGAGGGCTTTGGGGTGCACATTTGGACGTGACGGTTTACCTGGCTTTGGGGTTGTCGAGGGCTTTGGCGTCATAAATCGCTTTGGGGTCTACATCTGGACGTGACGGTTTACCTGGCTTTGGGGTCGTAGATCGCTTTGGCGTCGTAAATCGCTTTGGGGTCTACATCTGGACGTGACTGTTTACCTGGCTTTGGGGTCGTAGATCGCTTTGGCGTCATAAATCGCTTTGGGGTCTACATCTGGACGTGACGGTTTACCTGGCTTTGGGGTCGTAGATCGCTTTGGCGTCATAAATCGCTTTGGGGTCTACATCTGGACGTGACGGTTTACCTGGCTTTGGGGTCGTAGATCGCTTTGGCGTCATAAATCGCTTTGGGGTCTACATCTGGACGTGACGGTTTACCTGGCTTTGGGGTCGTAGATCGCTTTGGCGTCATAAATCGCTTTGGGGTCTACATCTGGACGTGACGGTTTACCTGGCTTGACGGTCTACATCTGCATGTTACTGTTTACCTCGCTTTAGGGCCTTCCCTCGCTTTGGGGTCTACATCTTGATGTTAGGGTCTACGTTGGTTTAAGGTTTCCATATGGATGTTAGGGGTTTGCCTCGGTTTAGGGGTTTGCCTCGGTTTAGGGGTTCCACCTGGGTGTTACGGTTTACATTGGTTTAGGGGTTTACATCGGTTTAGGATTTACACCTGGATGTTACGGATTACATCGGTTTAGGGTTCCACATCGGTTTAGGGTTTAGATCTGGATGTTAGGGTTTCACACTGGTTTAGGGTTTACATCTGGATGTTACGGTTCACCTCGGTTTCGGGGTTCACCTCGGTTTCGGGTTTACATCTGGATGTTACGGTTCACACCGGTTTAGGGTTTCACACCGGTTTAGGGTTCACATCTGGATGTTGCGGTTCGCGTCGCTTTAGGGGTTCACATCTGGATGTTGCGGTTCGCGTCGCCTTAGGGGTTCGCGTCACCTTAGGGGTTACATCTTGATGTTACGGTTCACATCGGTTTAGGGGTTCACATCGGTTTAGGGTTTATAGCTGGATTTTAGGGTTTACATTCGTTTAGGCTTTACATCGGCTTAGGCTTTACGTTTAGATGTTAGAATTTACGTCCAGATGTTATTGTCTACCTTACTTTAGGCTCTACGTTGCTTTAGGCTTTTTATCTAGATGTTGGGGTTTGCATCCCCTTAGGTTTTTCATTGCCTTGGATTTTAGATCTAGATTGTAGGTTTCATGTCATTTTTCTGTATATGTTGCCAATCCGATGCTCCTGAGCACTGGCACAACGCCCGTGTGTCACCAGGAGCAGGCTGATGCGCTCTTCAGTTCAGCTTGAAAAGACATCCCTTGCAGCCTGGTGGTCCAGAAAGGAGCAGCGGGGGGTTATGTCATTTCACGTTTGGGTTCTGTTTAGAGTTTAGGTTTGGATTTTAACTTCCTATTTCAGGGTGAGCTTTTCGGTTCATGTTGTAGCCCACGTTGAGGGTTTGGGTTTGCACCTGAGCTGCCTGTTTCAGAGTGAGATTTTTGGTTTCGCTTTTAGTTTCAAATTTAGAGTTTGGGTTTGCATCAGACCTTCCTGTTTCAGGTGACGTGCGGAAAACGCACTCCCCAATCTGTGAGACTGTAAAGTAGGTATGTGTATTCAGCACTGGGCAGCACGGGGAGCAGCCCCACCAAAATCGTGCGCGCCCCAACGCGGCAACTTGTCTCTGATTTAAACGGTCAGATGCTACATATACCCAAGGTTTCCCAATACACCTATACATAGGCATAACCTGTCCCTGCTTTGTATTAAAATTAGTTCCAAAAGGTCGTTTCCATAAACTCCTCCTAACTGCGCTTGCGCAGTGCCTCCTTGTGGTGGTCGTTGGGGGGGGGGGGGCAGGTAGGGGGGTCGTGGAGATGAAGGCTGATGGCTCCTCTTTGCCACCGCTACTAACCCCTTGAAGGCTGATGGCTCCTCTTCGTCACCGCTAGTAACCCCTTGTTCTTGCGCAGACTCAGTTGCTCCTTGGCTCTTGCTCAAACCGTAGGGTTGGTTTCAGTCGGTTCTTGAGGCATTGCCCAGGTTCTTATCAGGAACTATCCTTGTGTGGAGCCATAAATCTTCGTGATTCTGTGAGTTTATCAGGAATTGTCTTTTGTAAGGGGCCACAACATTCCTTGCTTCAACTAGTTTGTACAATAGTCAGCAAAATATTAAGCGGTATCCATTAGCCTGATTCTTTGGGTTACACAGTATTCTAGATCATCATTAAGCAATAATATTTTCACCAAGATTTCCTTAGCCCCTTCCCTTACAGGAGGAGTTTGTTGCTTCGGCTTTTAGCTTCAAATTTAAAGTTCAGGTTTGTGTCTGATCTGCCTGGTTCAGGGTGAGCTTTTTGTTTCAGGCTTTAGCTCACCTTTAGACTTGGGGTTTGCATCTGAGATGCCAGTTTCAGGGTGAGCTTTTTAGTTCTGGTTTTTATTTCACTTTTAGAGTTCGGGTTTGCATCTGACCTACTTGTCTCAGTGACCTTTCTGGTTTGGGCTTTAGCTCACCTTTAGGCTTGGGTTTTGCATCTGAGCTGCCCGTTTCAGGGTGAGCTTTTTGGTTCGGCTTTTATCTCAGAAGAAGCAAACAGGTTTGGGTTCAGCCTGATGCTGAGTCAGCTGAGTGCAGCACAGCTGGCAGGGTGGCAGTAGGCCTGTGTCCCTGGTTTGCAGGCTGAAAATTCCCAGCTTCCTTAACCTCAACTGTTGATTAGGGCTCCTCGAGAAGCCTCAGGTCAACTGTGAGGAAGGGAACTGGATTTCTTATCTCTGATCAAATTCACATTCAGCGATTCCTGCCCTTGCCCAGATTATTCGAGATGCTCTTTTTCTTCATACATGCCTCGTCTGCTGCGGGAGTTGAGATCAGCACTTGGAGCTTCAAGGCATCTTCAGGTGTCTGAGTCAACCTGCAGGAGGTTAAAATCAGGCACCTGGAGTTGGTCCCACCTGTGTTCACTTCCTGGAGTCTTGGGCAGAGGCTGTTGCCCCTGAGCTGGGAACAGGGAACAGCTTGTGATGGATCACCTGAAGTTCCCCAGTTCCCAGCTGGTTTTATGAAGGTGAATCATCCCCAGCAGGGACAGGATCCCTCTGCTGTTGTGTGTGGAATCACAGAGTGCAGCAAGAGCTCTCAGCTGCATCCAAACAGGAGAGCTGATAAGCAAGACCTGTGTTTGCAGGTCAGGTTTTTAGCTGATGGCACACAGTAGCTGTTGGGTTTAATAGTCACATTTAGACCCCATCCAGGGAGTTCTGCGAAGCCTGGAAACCAAAGCATGCTCTTTCACATTTTTGTGAATGCTTGTTTTAATAGTGCAAGGCACGCAGCAGCTTCCGTTACTGACATGGATTGAAATACCGAAATATACTGTAAGGTCATTAAAGGATCATTAATTGTAGAGTTAACGCCAGGCTTAATGTCGATGCGTTTGTGCTTTTCCATGTGCAGAGCAAACGCATCCCCTGGTGCTCAGGTTCTTCCCAGCTGATGCAAAATTCACAGGAATGAATCGTTTTCCAGCCAAGAGTGTCCTGGATGTTTCTGTGATGGTGTTTGTTTTCTCTCACTGTGATTTCCTTCCACCAGGCGTATGCCTGGGGCCTGAGGGACAAATATTGGTGCAATAAATGTCCTTTGAAATGCTGGTCGGACCTCCCCAGTTTCAGTTTTAAGAAAACCCAACAAACCAAATCCTAGGCATTTCTGTTTGCTTTTGCATTTATTAACCACCCTGCATCAATTTTCTTCAAAACTGTAGCCATTTTCCAAATGCTGTGGATCTTCTACAGTTTCAGGCTTCTAAATCACCTGCATGTTGTTCTGTCATGTATCTGGGTGCCCTGGATAACTTTAGGGTCTCATTTTCACAGACTGCAGCTGCAGCTGTATGCCAAATCCCTTCTTGTTTCTGGGTACGTTAAAGAAATCCATGAGCTTGTTGCCCTTTTGCAGCTACTGCAAACACTTCTTTCCTTTGTACTGTACTTGTTTTTCTCTGCCAGCTGGATCACAGGAAAGCAAAAGAGACACGGCAAGAAGGTGCTTCAGCTTCCCCTAGACCTTTTTCTGTGGTTGTAGAACTGTTTAAAGGTGCAGTACCCAGCTACAGATGACTGCTGATTGGAGTTCTGTGAAGAAAGGAGCAGCTGAAAGAGCTCCCTTTGTCCTGGCACTCCTGTTTCACAGCCAGGTGAATGGAGCCGGAATAAAATTCCCAAGGCTGACATGGGTGCTGTGTTCCTTTACCGCAGGAGAAGGGACGTCCCTGGGGCAGCATCATTTAACCACAGTGAGGACAGGCCCTCCGGCTCACCGCTGTGCCCGGTGCCTGAGGGCAGCTGCAGAGGGACGGGACAGGACTGATTTTGTGACACTTCTGTTGTGGGAAAAGTAGAGAAACTTCCTTTTATTGTTTTTACTCTAGGATAGTTCATTTACCTTTTTAGGCCTGGAAATTTTCCTCTGTGTTTAAGAGGATAAGAGCAAAGTCCCTTTGGCCACCTTCTCTTTAAATGCCAGTAGCGCAGAGCTGTTCTTGTCATGGCAGACATTTTTATGGAAGACTCCTAGATCTATTTCTATTATTATTGCTGTATATTTGAGACATATTCTGCAAATTTAGGTGCAAACAGTTCAAAATGTTTGTCTTGCGTTTCTAAAGAATGTCTTACAAAAGCAGAATGAACTCATCTGTCCAGCTTCTCAGCATGTGAGACCTTGGTTCCAAGTGAACTGTCCCGGATAATGCTCGTCCTGTGTTTTGCAAAATTCTGTTCTAATTCCTTGGCCTGAGGTCTGTTAAGTAGACTTGCTGATCTGGAATTTGGAGACTGCTGAAAGGCAGAGTTGAGGTAGCTCCTGTCTGCCCAGTTATGCTTTTTCTTCATAGTAAATTTGTGTATGCAGCTTACACATCTGTGTAGAAAATGAGATTCCAAATGTTTCTGTTTGTCCAAGGAATAAGCTGACGGATCTAGGTTTTTTTCATCTGGTTACCATTTTTATCTAGAACAGAGTGAAAATCTGGACTAGGTTTGTTTTAAGGAAGCTGTACTTTAGGGAGCAGTGAGCACTGCAGGGATGCATTTTATATAATCATCCTTTGAAATAATACAGCTGACCCAAATTCACTCTTTAAAATAGCCAGTAAAGCTGGTGTTGATGCATGGAGAAGCAAAATGTGCTTTTGCTGATGGAGTTCATACTAACCAGGTCAGCCACTGCAATCAGCTGTCAAGGCAAGATCATGTTGATGTTGGAGTAGCTGTGGCTGCATCAGGGGTTTTTTTGTACGTATAGAAAAATCATCTCTAACCCTCTGCCAGGGAAGAAACTGGCCCTGGAGACTGGACCTTAAAAAACGGGCTCTATATGAGCAGTTCTGGGTAAGAAAGAAACAGGTGGAGTCTCGTGTCTCTGTTCTCTCTAGGTGATGTATCTGATAGTGACCAACGGGACACCAGAGCTGCAGAACCCCGAGCAACTGTGCGCTGAGTTTTGGGCCTTTTGGAGCTGCTGCCTGGAGGTGGACGTGGGCAGGCGAGGGTCTGCCAAGGACCTTCTGCCGGTAAAACGCGAAGCGGCTGCAGGTGAAAGAGCTGCGCTGTGTCATGGGTTTGTCATCAGCTGAACTCGAAGGCATCAGATGGAGCCCCCTCATACAGCCTGGTCTGTACTTGCAGGCCGGTAACGGGCTTTGGTACTGAATGGAAGAGGCCTCAACAGCCCTTCCTGATACCAAACCGGTGCTCAGTCAAGGCGCTTACGTACTGTTTTGTATCAGGTGATAACAACTACCGGTCGCTGGGCAGGGCGGGACCTGCACCTCTGAGCACACTGACGTATCTGGTGCCCACGTGGAGGGGACAGCAGAAGTGACCCTGGACTGCTCTTCCGGACCCACCTGGGTATAGCCCGCGGGCATCTGGAGAACCAGCGTGCCTGTGAGGTCAGACATACTGCATTTGGCTCCCGAGGAAAAGCACAAAAGATTTCAGCCACGTATTTCAGCCATTAACTTTGAAGTGCAGCACTGCAGTTAGACAGATCGCTGTCCTCGGAGTCTCACCATCCGCTCCAGCCTTTCAAGCTCTTTCACCAGTGGGTTCCCGAAGCCACACTTGAGAAGACAGGCCTTGTTTTCCTTCATTTCTTAACCCAGAAAGCAAACAGGGTATATAACTCTCCCTCTCATCTCAAAGACAGAGAAAGGTGTTTTGAAATATATTCACGCATGAGTTCTATCCTAGAGGCACGACAGGTGAGGTACTAGAGACACGACCCCTCCCAAAACAGGTCCATCCACCCTTCTCCGCTTCGGCTTCTTCCCCGCGCACAGAGAACGAGGAAACGCAAGAGTGTGCAGACTCGGTAACTCAATGGCACCGGGTGTACGCTGAGGGGGCCTGGTGGGGCATGGGGCCTGGCAGGTCTCTGTGGTGACAGAGCCCTGCCCTGCTGTGCTGTGCCACGCCAGCTGTGGGCAACACTCCGGCAGCAGCGGCAGCAGCAGCAGCAGCCAGTAGCAGCATGGTGTGAGTGTGTGGGGCCCGGGTCCTTACCCGCCTCCTTCTCCTCCTGGTGGTCCTGCAAGCCTGCAGGATGCTCCAAGATGAGCACAGGGAGCAGGTAGGCAGGCAGAGGGCCAGCACCCAGCCCCGAGGAGTGCGGTGTGGCATCCAGTGCGCCTCAGTGGGGCGGCGGCGGGGCCAAGACTAAGGCTCAGTCTGGGAGAGCAGCTGGGCTGGGCCAGGCAAGCCAGGTAGGCACTGTGGTGATGGGCAGAGGGGGCAGACACCCTGCGTGGAGCTGTAGAGGGGCTGTGGCTGCTTTGGGGGCATTTTCTGGTGGGAGCGGCCGTGCAGGGTAAGAAATCCAGCACTAAGTCCCTGTGGGGACAGCCGGCCCCGTGCCACAGTGCCCTGCCCCAGGGCAGCCTGCCCCCGCTGTGTGCCAGGGCGGGTGAGAGCGTGGCACCGCAGGAGCCAGACAGCAGCCCACGGCAGCGTTTCTCCCCGGGCTGGCTGCAGCCATGCCCAGGGCTGTGGTTGTGCCACTCCCTGGCTGGATCCTGGCTGTCAGCTTCGTGGCCACCCCAGAGGGGCACGCTCAGGAGAGGTCTGCTCGGGAAAACAGGAGCATTTCTGCTCCAGTCCTGCAGTCCTGCTCCCCTCGGATGAACCGCAGGTCCCCAGCCTGCAGGAACAGGCAGGGGTAGTGCTGCTGCTGCCTGGAACAGTCTGTTGTCACTTTTTCCTCCAGTTCCCAGGGGTGGGCTTCCCCTGTGTGTGTGGAAACTTCTCTGAGCTCTGATGGATTGCAGGTGATGGCCTTGGCCTGGCTTATCAAGCTTCTCAGCTGGAGCCTGATTAGGAGCCTTGGGAGTTCCAGGGAGCTGACATCTCCATGCCGCTGCAGGCAGCCGGTAACTATCTGCAAGAGGCACCTGAGCAGAAGGCAAGAGGAGCGCTCTGGAGCAGTCCTGTGTCTGAGCTGCGTTCGCTGGCATTCAGACCTGAAGCAGCACATTGAAACATTTCACAGGAGCTGCTCTGTCCTGTGTTCATTCACGGACACGGTTGCAGGCGAGGGCTGTCCAGCTTCCCGGCTGGATTCCAGGGCTGGCCTGCAGAGAGGTCGCGCGGGTGTGTCATGGCCTTGTCCTTAAACCTTCGGGAGCTGCCAGCTCAAAGCCCAAAGTCAGCCAGGCGCCTCTGCGGGGATGAGAATGCAGCCCTGCGTGCCTGTGCTGTGTCATGATGTGGCCCCTTTCTCTGTTCTGCTGTTCAGTTATGGCCCCATGGGTCAGAACACGTGACGGTAACTTCTCGTGGGTGTTTGGTTGCAGATGCGGCCACCGGGAGGGCTTTTCCAACTCCTCGGCTGGATCCCAGGCTGATTCCTAGCTGGCATCCCAGGGATGAGTAGTCCAGTAAGAATGCATTTTCAGTATTTTCTTCGTGTGACATTTACCTTCATACTTTCTGTTAACTTTGTCAAAGAGGGAAGTAGAAAGCTAGAATAGGGAGCTATTCCCAAAAAACCTCCCAAGTTCCAAAGGAAATCCCGACAGCCTTGGAGAAAGCAGCACCCGGTCAGTGTATTTCCCTCTGGTAACCGTCCAACTTCGGAAGCTGAGATTCAGATCTATGCATGGACGTGCTGTAGCCTGCACAGCAGGAAGGGATCAGTCAGAGCCTCGCTGCAGCGACGCTCAATTTCATGCCTTGCGTGGGCTGGTGAGCCACAGAGATGGCCCAGCACAGCGTCTGCTACCAGTTGTGGTTCCAGCTGAGTCCCAGGGGCAGCTGCTGCACCAGTTGCACTGGTCAGAGGTGCTTTGTGCAGATGCTGGTATCCAGATGTCGGGAACCAGATGGTTTGGCCATCACAATGATGTCATCGATGTATTGCAGGTGTTGTGGAGCTTCACCTGTTGCAGTGTAGTCTGAATCCGTCCATGGCAAATGGTGGGACTGTGTTTCCACCCCTGGGGCAGTCGATTCCAGGGGTACTGGACACCCCTCCAAGTGAAAGCAGACGGTGCCCTGCACTCTGCTGCCAAAGGGATTGAGAAAAACGCATGAGTGATACCAGTTGTGGCGTACCCCTTGGCTGCCTTTGACTCCAGTTGGGATTGAAGTTCTAGCGTGGCTGGCACGGCAGCACTCAGGGGTGGCGTGACTTCATTCAGGCCACCATAGTCTACTGTTAGTCTCCACTCTCCATTAGATTTTCACACTGGCCACGTGGGGCTGTTAAAGGGTGAGCGAGTTGTGCCGATCACCCCTTGACTCTCCAGTTGATGAATCAGCTCACGGGTGGGAATCGGAGAGTCTCGGTCGGTGCAATATTGCTGCCGATGTACCACTGTGGTAGCGATTGGCACCCGTTATTCTTCAGCCTTCAGCAGCCCCACCACAGAAGGGTCCTCCGAGAGACTGGGCAAGGTGGACAACTATTCAACTTCCTCCGTCTCCAAGGCAGCTATACCAAAGGCCCACAGGTACCCTCTTGGGTTCTTGAAATACCGCCTCCTGAGGCAGTCTGTGCCAAGGATGCATGGAGCCTCTGGGCCAGTCACAATGGGGTGTTTATGCCAGTCATTCCCAGTTAGACTCAGGTCAGCTTCCAGTACAGTTAGCTGTTGGGATGCGCCTGTCACTCCAAAAAGACGAAAGGGTTCTCCCCCTCTATAGCTTGATGGCATTAGGGTACAGTGTGCAGCAGCGTCTCCTGGAGCCTTAGACTCCTGTGGGTCTGACGTGCCAGGCCATTGGGCCCACGCAGTCCAGTAAACCCGGTTGTCCCTTTCCTCCCCCTGGCTGGAGGCAGGGCCCCTCTAATCCTCATCAGAGTCACTCCTTGTGAAAATTACTCAGAAGGTCCAGAGACCTTCTCTTCCCTTTGAGGGCACTGAGCAGTGCTGAGAAGGGCTCGGTAGGCGTGGGCCAGGCCCCAGCATATTGCAGTGATTTGTGTCTCTCTGGAATTGCCAGGGTGACAACATACCTTTTCCAAGTATTTTACTAGTTTTTCAGGATTCTGTATTTGTTCAGGGGTGAAATTCCAAAACACTGGGGGTGACCACTGTCCCAGGCACTTGCCCGTACTCTCCCACACACCCTGCCACTCATAATTATCCATCCTCAGGGCAGATCTCTGGGTGGTGTTCTTAGCAAAAGTTTGTTTAACCGTGAACAATGCCCTGGGACACATTCAGGAGATACAGCAAGAACATGCTGGCTTGGGCATCCCAGGGATATTTGGAATTCTCAAAAGCTGCTATAATGAGCCTGAATGTGGAAGGGGAGGTGGAAGAGTGGGAGAAAGTGACCTCCTTTGTCCCTCCTGTGGGCTGGGTGCGATGAGTAACAAATGCTGTGAGAATGTGCCTGGGGGCTGGGCATGACAGCAATGCCACATACAAATACCAGCTTAACCTCGTGACCAGGGATGCAATCAGATCCTGAGTCGACATCAGCCGGTGCAGCAAGATGCTAGTCCTGATCCCCCTCCCAGAGGTCCCGACCATCAGCACAGGGAGCACACAGTGCATGTACGAGTTGACACAGCACCGCCGCGTGAGCAGCCGAACCAGCGTGACCAGCGGTGATTTAACTGACGTCACAGAGGGGTATGACAGACCTTTCAATGTGCTCTGGCCAGATCTGCCATTATCTCAACCCCTCGTGCCCCATGTTGGGCACCAAAAAGGACTGTCATGGTTTGGGCCCAGCTGGGAGCAGGCACCACGCGGCCGCTCACTCACCCCTCCCACTGTGGCGGGGTGGGGAGGAGAATGGGGAGAAAAGGGTGAAACCCCACGGGTTGAGATAAGAACAGTTTTAATGGAACAGCACGAAAAGAGAAGAAACAACGGTAACAACAACAATACTAATGAGGTAATACATACAGCGAGTGACGTGGGATGCAGTGGCTCACCGCCCGGATCTTGTCAGGGCTGCGTGTACTTGAAGGGTTCACACCTCTAGTGTCTTGCCCTGACAGCTGGACTGAAGAAGCGGATGAGGCTGCGGGAATTATCTGTGGGCACTAGATGACTCCTTCAGCCTGCTGGTAGGTAAAGGTGAGGAAAGCTGTGGAAGTGAAGAGCTGGTGTGGGAAGGAGAGGGCTGTTCTTGGTCTGTACTGAATGAGAGGCACCAAAATACATGGTTGATGTCTCGCAACTGAAGGAAGCGTTAACGTGGTTTGTAGTTTGAGTTGAAGTAGTTACAGGGGAATACACCTCTACAGATCACAAGTTGGTGAGGTTTGTTAATATGTCCTTTGAAAGCATTTGCAAAACAAAGGTCCAGCCCTCCCTAAGGTCAGGGTGGATTTACTGAGGCAATGAACGTGTGAAGAAGGTAATTTTACAGGTTGTACTACTGGGTGACTAGATTGCAAATGATGCCTGGTTTTATGTCTGAGCTCTGCTGTTACAACTCTTCTTTTGCGAGCTTACAAAGCAAGAAGACTCACAAAAGACCCCAGCAGCAACATAACACTATCTTTGCCACTGCTTTGCGTCTTGGAGGTGGATGGATGGATGAATCTTGTTAGGCTGGAAAAAATTTCAACAGATTCTGTTGAAATTAAGGCCCAGGCAGAATTTCCACAAACTCCCTACAGATTTCCCTGCGTACTCAGAGGGTCCACTCACCCTGAGATGCTCGGGAGTAAATAGTCTTCCTGTCGTTTAGAGACAACGTAAATGATGCTTCAGTTTCATAAACGTGTGTTTGCCAGTGTCTGTACTAAGCATGTAGTCACTTTATCAAGGTATTTAGACGATGAGATGGTCCCGCTGTTGCTCCATGTGTTTCTCTGGCATCCATTTTTATTTCTGAGATGTAATAATGAATCCTTAGTTGCCATTAAATGTGACCACTTCCTGGTGCAAAGTATGTGCTGGGTAAAACGGCGGTACCGAGGCTGATGATATTTCTTTTTCATAATTGTTTTCATCAGCCAAGAATCCCATAGAGATTTGGCCCTGAACTGTGGCTTGACCTGTGAAGATTTTATGTTACTCTTGGAAGCATTCAAACATTACAGCTTCAGTGTTCACGGTGAGCATAGTGCTAGTCCTGTTTTTGAACTTAATATACATTAGGAGTGCCTATCTTTTAAGTAAGGGTCAGGTGTATCAGCCTTTCTGCTTCTATCATGTTGTGGCCCAGAGAAGCTGTGAGTGCCCTCCCTGGCAGTGTTCAAGACCAGGTTGGACAGGACTTTGAGCAGCCTGGTCTAGTGGAAGGTGCCCCTGCCCATGGCAGGGGGTTGGAACTAGATGATCTTTAAGGTCCTTCCAACCCAAACCATTTTATGTTTGGAAGTTTTCTTCAGCTGTAGTTTTCCTTTTTCTCTCTTAGATACTTAAGACCTGTTGATAGGTGCAAAACCCCTTCTGAGTTAGCTCCCAAAAATGCAATTCTGGATTAAGTTGAGTCTTTGCAAACCAGGACTAGAATTTTCTTGACCCAAACCTATGTCCCTGAAGAGGAAGGAAAAGACTGAAAATGTAGCTGAAGGCACACTTGGACGAAAATTATCAAAGATCACAGAGCACTGCAAATCTATACATTCATAGCAAGTTTATGTTATCTGTGTGTAAAACTTGGTACCATGATATAGTTTTAATGTTGTGTTCTTGAGATGAAACAGCAAGAGCAACTAGGATTATTTTTTACCTTTTAAAAACCAGCTTTGTTCTAGCACTCTTGTAAGTCTGTTTTTAAATACGTCTTTGTGGACTTGTAATCATAGAGTATCTTTATTTCCTTAATTTAAATACAGTGCCTCCCATTTTGAGACAACATGGGACTGGAGAGGGGTTGTTGAGAAGGCAGCCTCTCTGTGAGAGTCCCTGCTTGCACAGGGCCAATTCGAGCCACTGAAAAAACCCCACATAACACAGGCATCCAAGAGCAGTGGTTGCTTACTGATGTGTCCCTCTTTTTAATGAAGCTGGACAAGGAGGCTTTTTCAACTTTGTGGTTTTTTGTCTCCATGCATGCCTGGGGGACAAAATGTTTTTAAACATTTAAACATTCCTCTGCAGTTAGGAGTTTTGTCATCTTTTACTCTGAAGGAAAGCAGAAACCACTGGATTCCAAGAATTTGCAGCATGCTAATGGAATAATCATACCGTGTAACCTTCCATGTCTGTGTGCCTGAAATGAACATAGAAATATAATTTGGAGGTATGAAAGGCTGCTTCCCCAACTAACATACAGCGAGCTAGAAAGCTGTCTGACCTGACAGCGTGGTGGAGGTGATTCTCTTTCCATTCCCAGGGGGGCTTTTCAGCCTTCCAAGTGTATTCCATGGCCTGAGGAGGATCGTTAAGAGGATCAGCTTAAGAGGATCAGCGTTGGGGACCCATTTCCTCAGTCATCTGCAGGGCACCTGAAGAAATGGCTCATCCAATAGTGCTTTAACATTCTTGGCCCTAACCTGTAACTGCGGGGTGCCAAATGTTCGCTTTTGCAATACATAGTTACAATTTGTGAAGAGAGGGTTTCCTTTTCCCCAGTTGATTCAACCTCAAATTGAACATACGCTCCCTTTGAAAATCCAGTTCCTCGGATCTCCTTTTTTGCTGTTTAAATTTCCGTGTTTCCTTTCAGATCCTAAGAAAGAGCAAATCCCACTTGCAGGTTGGTGGGGTTTATTTATGGGTTTCCTGTGTGTGTATGTTTGGGGTTTTTTGTTTGGTTGGCTTTTTGTTTGGGTGGTTGTTGTTGTTGTCATTTACTGTCTCTGTCTTACCTAGGGCGGTTTGCCTGTCTTCAGTATTCCGTGCAGCCCTGTAAGATGCAGGGGTTTTGTTTGTTTGCTTTCCTTTAGCAAACCATGTGGCTTCCACGGTACCAAAGAAAACCAAATTGGACTGGCTTGATTTTATTCTTGGTGAGAACCCCTTTAATAAACTCCAGTGATCAGCTTCTCTTTATGGTATGAATCCAACCTTCTTACATGATTTTTGTCTGTCCCGCCTTATCTTGCAAGCAGGAATCATCAGGATTCAAATATTTCATTGGTCAAAAAGGGGGGGGGGGGGGGGGGGGGCGGCGAAGTTACGGCGTTAATCCCACTCAATCTGCATATTGCAGTCACTAGAGGTCAGACTTGTACTTCACTGGATAAAGTAGTAACTGCAAGCTAGTAATTAGAGCTGAAGAAGCAGAAATAGTTGCTAAGTGAAAACAAACATTTTTGATGCTTTTTTTAAATAAAGCAAATAGAAACATTACCATTTTCATTTTACTTAAAGATGCTTCATTGTGGATGTCATTGTTGCTGTGTTTTCTGAATTGCTTCACTGCTCTGAAATTTTCTTGCTCTTGTTTATTTGAAATAACATTGACAGGATTGGTGGGCAAGCTTGATTCCCTTCCATCTCCCACTTTGTATGCACATTGCCTCATAGAAACCGTGTGTTTGCATATGTTCTGTGCTCAAAGTCTACTGAGTCCACTGTATTTTCCATTCAGTGAACTAACAAAAGAATATTGAGATAGAAATGAGTTGCCTGATATTTGAGGCCAAAATCACCATTATTGCACTACATCTCTGTAATTCTTTTCCCAGTATGAAGCTTGAAGACTGTTCTGCCATGCAGGTGGGAAGCATTTTGCACTGGTATGAAGAGTTGACATGCACCAACAGAGGTATGACACTGGAAATAGTTTACAATTAATGGCTTTAGTCATTTTCTTTTAAATGACATTGAGATTAATGCAAAGCAACCCTCTCTGTCTTAGAATTTCATGCCTACTTACTTGTCTTGGCTGTGCTTTCCCCTTTAAATCCCCCAAATGCAGGTATGTTAATGAAATACAGTAACGGAATTGATTTGCTCAACATTGTCTTGTGGATCATAAACATAACTCTGTTTTATTGCTTGTTATCTCAGATTTCAAAACCAGCGAGAGAACATCTGGGATGTCCCTACATTGTAGTAAAAGGCTCATTTAGTAGTGGTGTTAGCAGTTTGATTAGTTGATAGAGACATTAAGTGTGCTGAGGCCTAGCATAAGAGTGCTGGGGGGGTGTGGATTATCAGCTATTTGTAATAAAATTCACAAGAGTTTATAAAAATAGCCTTCAAAGAGGTGTTGCTATTAACAGCTCCTCTTTTCTTGGGTTTCATGCTATCTAATGACTGATTTAAAGATTCAGCTCTTAAAATTATGTTCATTTAAATTCTTGATTTTAAAATTCTTGACTTTAATTAAAGTAACTGCCCGATGGTTCTATTATTTGAAACCCAAAAAATAACTTGCAAGTCCTTGAAGCTTCAGAGTTAGACACCAAACTGTGGAGTTCATAATGACTTTTATTTGAAACCATACAATTGTTGACTCAGTCCTGGAATCTCCTCTGGTCTTAAGATGTTCTCTCTGTAAGATTCTGTCTTCTACCTACCCTATAAATAGTGCAAGTATCTCGATAGATGAACAACACCGAAAGGGCCTTTCTTTATCTTTCTTTTTCCCTGAGCTCCCTCTGTATTGGTACCTCTTCATTGCCAGCTGTTCTGGGGTGAAGGCTGGTAAACATCCCCCTGTGCAGGCCCTGGGCAAAGAGCAGTGACCTCGGTTATGCACAGCCGTACCCCTCCATTTGGCAAAGACCTGTTGGGAGATGCAATGTTCAGCAGAGCCGAAGCAAAGGCCACGCACGCTGCTTACACATGAGATTTAAAATGCAGTAGGATTTCCTCCTTTTCGTACAAAGAACTCTTTCAACATCCTCTGTTTTCTGCCTTTGTTTCTTAGCTGAATCGTTCCTGCAGCTCGGGTGGTTGGACACTAAATTGGTGTGGCTCTTCGATAAGGGCTAAGGTGTGAGATGAGTAACAGTTAAGAAGAGTATATGCAAACAGAAGATATTTTCTCACCTCCTCTCACTTAGGAGCATGTTACCAGCTGCCTGTAACAACAGCAGGCACAGCACACTCAGATCAAAATTATGATACGTGAAGGTGATACTGGACTGCAGCGTTGTGCTTGGCTGAGCAGAGCTGCCGCGGCAGCCTTCAGGAGGTGTTTGCTGGAGAGGTTGATTGCTGCAAGACATATCATGAAGACACCTTCCTTTGAATAAACACTTGAGAAGTCACAAAGGCTTTTGAAGACTAGTTGACACTTGTATTTCAAGTTGTCTTTTCTGGGTCTCCTTGTCTCTCTTTCTAGCTCGGCCCCCCTGCCTTCCCTTTTTGCTCTGCTTTGTGGTTCCTGGGCTGCTCAGCTCTTGCTTTTCTGATGGTCGTGTTCACTCGCCTTGCTCTGACTGCCCTCTCTCTAGCCACAAGAAGCTGGATGTACGCTTCTCTCCTCCTTATTGAAGACTTTGCTTTAATGTTTTTGCTTAATTTTTTTTTTTTCTAGTTTCATGAATATTTCTAAGGAATGATGAAACTTGGGTGAATCAGGGCTGAAAAGAAAAGAACAGTGTCTTACCCATTTAATGCACTATTAAGAAATGATGTTCAGGAAAACAAGCAATATCGCTACATTCAGGTGTTCTGATATTATCAGATGATTAACTTTCATTTGCACTAAACATTTCATGCTCTAGGTTAACATTTTTTCAGTGCAAAATGTGTTGGACTCTGGATTGTGCTGATGATCTACAGCTGCTTGCAATGGAGGCCTTTTTGAGAACACTTGGAGAGCTAAAGAGAACTGGCTAAGTGGAATTAAAATTGGCCTTATTCTGGTGGACAGTTATCTGTTTATAGTGCCCAGAAGCTTTTCATTGAACAGCGATATATTGTATATGTAGTACTAAATAAATATCAGGTACTGCAGCAAGATTACAGAGCTATTTTAGGCTGGGGAAGACATTAAAATGAACAGATTTGGAATTTGATGTACACACCTTCAGGACCTGTCTTCCCAAGCTTCAGGCGTGCGTGCACAGGCGTCTTCCTGGTCTCAGTAAGTTCATGGCCACTGTGCAGGTCCTTGTTTCATGGTTCCTGTGTTCCCACACGGGTAACCAGGAGCTCTTGCTGTTCTCTCCCAGCAGTTGTTGCGTAGCAGTAGCAGCACGTACAGCAATGCTGTGGCTCTGCTGTGCCCACTCTACAGACAAGCATGTGCACTGTCAACCACCTCTTTCCTCTGCAGAACAGTTCCTCACTTGTGGGAGCAGGTCCCATACGCTGGCTTGGAAGAGCTTGGCAAGGCAAAGAGGCTGGTCCCCAGTAGTTGAGTGGTCTGAAAGGGCCCAGGAGCACACCTAAGGGAGGAGATAACCGCTGTGTTTTCAACTCTCTTTTCACAGCCAAGTTTCCAAACTTGTGCAAGCTGTGTAAACATCCAAGTGAAAGCAACTTCTGCTCATATGGAAACACTATGCCTTATGTCAAGCTTTGTCATAATGAGAAATTCGGTTCCATGACTTTGTTTGAGGGCATAAGCTGAATTAACCTATGAAAGTTAGGTTTTTCCTTTTGAAATGCGTTATCAGTTGGGTATCACCAGATCAGCCCTTTCAGCGCTCACCCTGTTCCACCCAAAGGGAAAGCTGTGTAGAAAGAAGGAGGAAAATTTCTTTTGAAACTCAGGATAAACCCATTCTCTTCTCAGCCCTATCTCCCCCTCTCTCTCCATCTAGCATGGAGCAGGTGGCAGAAACCTGTCCTAATCCTGGTGGATGCATGGGCATGTCAGGTGTTCAGATGAGATGCCTCTATGTTATTTTCTCCCCCCTGTCCGGCCCTGCCCCCCCCCCCCCCCCCAGCCTCTTAGAATTAAAGTCTCTTAGGAGTTAGGAGGCAAGACTTGGGATCCATCAGGAGGTGATAGTGAAAAGCACTTCCCATACTTGTATCACCCTCTGATTTTCAGACAAAGTCCATGTGGATAAGCCCCTGACAAGTTGGAAAGGGATTGCATTTTCTGTTTGTGTGATTCTGAACTATAGCCAGGATCATAACATCTAATGTGATTAGCTGGGATAGTTCTCAGCTCTCTAGCACCTTTAGGAGCCTTTTCCAATTTGGAAGCTGGTTACTGTTTTGTGTAGCTTTGTGTATCAGATACTCTTTAAGCTGTGAGGTCCTTAGGCAAAGGGTTATGTTGCTGGAGTGTTTGGAATACTTTGGTATCGTACAGCTCCTGAAAAAGCTTTTTACTAGGGGATGAAGTTTGTTGCATCAGTGGCTCTGAGTGAGCTGGTAAATGAAAGCGAAGCTGGTTGCTGTGAGCTGTAGGGATACACAGGCAGGTTTGCTCGCAGTTCCCACTTGCTTGACAGCACTTCTTAAACTTGGTCCCTTCAAAAGGACATTTGAAGTGTTGGCAGGTGCTAAGCAAACGGGGAATCAGCATCCTGACGAGCACTGGGAGCGGCCATTCTGTTTTCATTTACTTGGGTCTCTGTGGCGCTTCTGTTTTCCACGGAGACGGTGGCCTCCTGGGTCCTGGGGGTTCCTGAGCCCATGTCCTCAGGCTCGGGCGGGCACCTCCAGCCTGCAGCTCTTCCAGACTGTAACATCTTCACCAGGAATAATCTCTGTGCTAGAGGTTAGGTGAACACTTCAAAATCTTGAAGTATTTCATCTCTAGCATTAGTTTGAGCAGCAGTTGCCATTTATCAAGGAGTTCTGGTAGGAAGAAGGTGGGTAGATTTTACTGCTGTCAAGCCAGAGGTAATAGTTTATAGAGCTCCGGGGGTGCAAGTTGTTTATTGATAACATGGGGCAGATCGTCTACGTACTGTGAATCGGTGTAGTCAGCTGAAGAAAGTGGCCTTGCTGAGGTTGTGACCTGTGACTTAAATTTGACTAAATTTGACTAAAATTTGAATTGGTCCATAATGGCATTGGTCTCTGCTATTGAATTTCAACCCTGTTACATTACTGAGGTGCTCAGCATCATGCTTGTGATATTCTGGTGCTCCTCTAAGTGATGGCTTAGTGTCATCAGCAGATCTCACTGCCTGACTTCTCTTTCTGTCTGGGTCATCAACTAAAATTATTTAATCACATGATGAATTCCATTGTTACTGCTTTCTCCTCATTTGTTAGATCCTCTCCTGTCAGCACAACTATGGCATAAAAGTTCTGGCTTCTATGCATGTTCCTTTCAGGGGCTAACATCACTGAAGTTACTTTTACACATGAGATGTATGTATAAACAACCTCTTCACAAAAATACACAAAATCTATGTACAATGTTTTTGGGTGAAATAAAGAACCTGCCTGGGAATGAGTGAGTGGGTGGTAGCCTGCTCCGTAAGCAACATTCAAATCTCCGATTGTTTGACTTGCATAAGCCAAAAATGTGCTTGACCTGGCTTTGCTGTAGGCTGAAGTGCTGTACAGCTCAGCTACTCAAATTGCAGTAACTTAGTCCCGTTTCTAAGCTCATAAATCTGTTTAACCTAAATCGAAGTAGTCAATTATTTGCCTTGTAAGGCTTCAGCTTTGTGGTTTCTTTCATCTGAAATCAGTCTGGGTTTTGTGACACACTGGCAGCCACATATGTCATGGATGTAAATTCCAACATTAGAATCATAGAATCACTCAGGTTGGAAAAGACCTTTGAGATCGAGTCCAACCATCAACCCTACTGTACCAAGGACACCCCTAAACCATAAACCACTAAGCACCACATCTAAATGACCTTTAAACACATCGAGGGATGGTGACTCCACCACCTCCCTGGGGAGCCTATTCCAGTGCCTGACACCCTTTCAGTGAAAAATTTTTTCCTAATGTCAAGCCTAAACCTACCCTGGTGCAGCTTGAGCCTGTTCCCTCTTGTCCTGTCTTTAATTACCTGTGAGAAGAGACCAGCACCTGCCTCTCTACAATGTCCTCTCAGGCAGTTGTAGAGAGCAGTAAGGTCTCCCCTCAGCCTCCTTTGCTTAAGACTAAACAGCCCCAGTTCCCTCAGCCGCTCTCCATAAGACTTGTTCTCTAGGCCCTTCACCAGCTTTGTGCCCTTCTCTGCGCTCTCTCCAGCACCTCAATGACCTTCTTGTATTGAGGTGCCCAGAACTGGACACAGTACTTGAGGTGTGGCCTCACCAGTGCTGAGTAGACAGGGACAATCACCTCCCTACTCTTGCTGGCTGCACTATTCCTAATACAAGCCAGGATGCTGTTGGCTTTTTTGGCCACCTGGGCACACTGCTGACTCATATTCAGCTGCCTGTCAACCACTATCAACATTCAGTACAGCTTTATTCCCCTGACATCCTCTGAGCTTTGTGGTGTTGAGGAAGCAGCCTAAGGTAACTGAGAATCAACAGCTCTGAGACTGAAATAAGAATTGGAGGCAGCTGAGTTGGTTTGGATTTACTAATGTGAGCTCCTGTGTAAAGAAGGGCTTGTTCTTGTATATGTAATGTAACTTCCATGGCCTAAACAAGCAGGAAATTTTAGAAGCCTGCAGAGTTGAATTTCTGTAACAGCCTGTGGAAAGTTACATGGCAAAGGTGATCTGGGGAAAGAAAAATGTCAAATATCAAACACTCACTGAGGGATGTAACTGGCTTCTAATTTGGTGTAGGGCTTACGTACAGCGCGTCGTGTCACCGAGCTCTAGCAGGCTGCAGCATAAATGGACTTGCATGTCTTTGTGACACATGGGATTCAGGATTTGATGTGCTTTGCATGTTTCCCGCCATGTCTGCCTGGCATGCAGTGCAGGTCTGATGCCTGTTTGGGCACGCTGCAGTGCATGTGCAGGTTTAGCCATTTTTCCGGCTACCTAGTCAGCTCCATTCCTTATTCTTGGCGAATAAGAGGCTATTTGAGGTAGGAGACAGAAAACTTGAACTAATTGTTCCCATTACGAGAGTGATATGATAAATCACCAACTTGAGCTGAGTATCAAAGTTTTGGGCCTGTGTGAGATCACCAGTTGGGTTAGTGTAAAACACAAACCTCCTGACATGGCACTGTGGATTTTTGGCTTTATCTGATGTGAGGAATGCTTAGAATACGCTTTATTACGGACTTTAACGTGTCAGAATTTTCTCATTGTAAGAAGTGATTAAGGTGTACTGAAAAAGCTCTAAATCATGAACTGACATTTGTGCCTTGTTTTGTTTCTATAGACAAGATGGATATGATTTTTTTTCTCTTTTTCTTTTAATTCTTTAGTCCTGAAATCAGCTGTCTTATGGCTCAGATTCAGTCCATCTGAATGCTTAAACTTAGGCATCTGCTTACCATTGCAGGAGCCAGAGTTGCATAATAAAATAACAGTAAGTGATAGAAATAACAAGCTTTTTAAAATTTAAGAAGGGGGAAAGTTATTTTTAAATGCCAAATTGAAATAAAAGTGAAAATAGCCGCTAGATGACACTTGAAACTTGTGTAATGAGATGGTACATCTGTTTTCAGAATCATTACAAATTTTGATAGACCCAAAAGGATTTTAAGTGGATCTGCATAGTTCTGCGAGATGGTGGTGTTTCCAAAAACAGAGTCAAAGTTCCTTTAGCTATATCTCCTTGTTCTGTGATCAAATTAAACCCTGCACTAAGGAATCTAATCTACATTAAAAGCTCATTCCTGATGCTTAAAGTGCTGCCTTCAGAAAAAAGAGAAATACAGGTATTACTGATCTATGTGGACAATGTTTCAGGGTCTGTATGTGAGTGCTTCCTCGGTTCTGGACCCCTGTTTTCATTGTCATGCAACTATTCAGTCTGTCAAAATTTCTTCCCTACTTTAACCTGCTAAAAGTCAGCGGGTTTTGGGTTGTGCTGCTGCTGTGCTCTGTACTGCTCTGCAGACAAGCACTCGTCCCCTGTCTGAGAGGTGGATGCATTTCACAGCCTGCTCTGTGTCCTGGAGGAGAAGTGTGCTATTGAGAAACGGCTCTGGGGGGAAGCCCTGCAAAGCAGTGCCTCTGCCTCCTCTGCGTTTGGGATTTCAGACGTTTGTTCTGCTCACCCTCCCGGGGTTCTTGGCACTCTCTCCTGTTGTGGCAGCAGACGTAGGAGCAAAAAGAACCGCTGCTTTGGAGCAAAAGGACGACAAAGCTTTCTGGCTGGGGGGGTCCTGCCTCCGTCACCTAGGAGCAGGGCCAGGTTTAGGAGCGCAGGTGTCCCAGTGTATCCATCCCCGGGGTGACTGACCTCGTGGGGGGGGCTTGGCGCTGCTCTCCGGTGCCCATCTCCTTGGCGTCAGCGCTGCACAGAGCACGCAGCGAGGGCACCTCCTGCCTGCTCTCCAGGAGCTCCAGGCAAAGGAAAGCACTGGGCTGATCTGGGTGGATTTTCCCAGGGGATGTGCGTGGCTGCGGGCAGACCTGCTGTGGCCGTTGGTTGGCGCCTGGGGAGGTTAGTGCCTGGTGTCTGGAAAGGCAGCTCTCACTCCAAGAAGTGGCTGTCTTCTGTGCTTTATGACCCGGAATTTTGGCTGGAGGGGTGTGTCACTGGAGTCTCATTAACGTTTCGGTGCAGTAAGTGTAGCTGTGGCCTGTGACTTGCCGGGTTTCTTGTTGTTCCTGCCTCTGCAGCTGCTGAAGGCTGCAGTGAGCCCTGCAATAGCAGGTGGCCTGTTTTGCCTAAGACATGAGTCTTCAGCCAACTGCTTTTTTTCAAGTGACTGTGGAAGAAAGCCACACAATCTGAAAAAAAAAAAAGTCAATGCAAAAGGGTTCTGGCTGGCTACTTCAGACTCTTTAGTTGGCGTCCTTCTGTGGTGAGCAGTGTTCCCCTCAGCTGCACCAGTGAGCCGCTCTGCAGACAGTTGCAGGCCATCATTTGGGCAGGTTGGCTGGTGGTTTATTTCCACGGTGCATGCTGCTTGTGGTTGGGGTTTTGTTTTAAGTTTAGTTTTAAAAGGGTGAGCCTTTGGTGTAAGCTTCCCTTTGCCTCCCTGCCCGCCCCACCCTTGCCTGCTCCCCCTGGGCTGGCACCTGGAACCCCCAGGGCTGGGTTCCAAAGCCGCATTAGAAGTAAGCACCTCCAACCCCTTCCCCTGCTGCCCAGGCTTGGCCTCTGCCTTGTGTCCTCCCTCTCCTCCAACCCCAAGCTCACAGGGAGCCTCCTCCGAGTAAGCCTCGAGCACCTCGTTGGCTTTCCTCTGGGCCTGCGAAGGTCTCCTGTGAGGGCATGGCTCAGCAGAGCTGCTGAACGCCAGCATGGCTTCTCCTCTTCCCTGTCATTTCCCTCTTCCCAAAACACTGGGTGGGGGCTCGATATGACTGAAGAGGTGACCCGGGGGTGCAGGAGCCCCAAAGCAGCCAGCGTGCCCAGCCCCTCACCCGGGGGTTGGGGACAGCAGGAGCGGTGCCTGGCTGGCCGATGGGACCTGTCCCCCCGCACCCCAGCAGCTGCACCAGCTGGCGCCCAGCCGTGCCCCTCGCTGTGCCCGGGAGCACTGCCAGCCTGGGGGGCAGCCAGCCGGTGGGGTGCCCTGCCCTGGGCTGCCCTGCAGCCCTTGCCTGCCTGCTCCTCCCTGCCTGCCTGCCTGGGGCCAGCACCCCAGCTGCTCCCTTTCGGCCCCGCTGTATCCAGTGCGGGCACCAGTGCCGTGATGCGGTTACTGGCCATTGCATCGCAGCCCCGGCACGGGTCACCTTTGGCACTGGGTAGCGGCCGCATTTCTGCTGCCTCCTCCTCCTTTTCCCCGACCCATCGCCCACGGCGTGCCAATCCCTCCTGCTCCCACACTGCTGTGCCATTTGGGCAGGCTTGTTTCCCGTGCCACCTCCTTCCCTTCCACACTTAATGCTCACCTACTGCGGAGCTGCTGGGCTGGGGGACGTGTACCGTGTTGGAGTGGCGTCGGTGTTTTGTTTTGGTGTGGAAGCGGTGTGTTTCTGCCAAGCAGCAGCTGCATTGCCCGGGCAGAGCGAGCGTTTCCTGCAGGGTGGGTGGCTTGTCATTTCATCCGCGAGAGGTTCCTTAAAGCTTGGTTCAAAATAGAGCCAAACCTGCTGTGCCCAGCCTCAGCAACTCCATTGGGAAAGTGCTGGTCACTTTGTTATTTTTACAAAATGAATAATTAGCGTTTGAGGTCCTGACTTTTTTCAGGGATTAGGTTTATTAGGATAAAGCATAGTAGAAAATAAAGGGTTAACCATTTCCTACACCATATCTCACTTTATAAAGGTTATTTCTGTAGGTCCAGGAGCCGACTCCCACAAGCCTGGGAGCTGGTACCTTCCAGCACTGACAAGTTTAAGATAAATGTACTGATTTGTTTTACCTAGTAAGTGGCTGGTGGCATTCAGCCTGGGGAACGACCATTCAAATGAAGGGAAAAAGACGGCAAACAGCAACATAATGAAAGACTTCAGAGAACTGGGGCGGTGGTTGTATTTATAAAGATTGTCTGAAGTCCTGTCCTACTTGTGTTCAGGACATTTTGAGTCCTTTTAAAAAATACTTTTTTAGTTACATATTTGCAATGTCATGCACCACTTAGTTTTCTTAATGAGATGATTTTTTTCTATGTTCAGCCTATGGAGTAGGGACAATGACCCACGATGACCTGGCGCTGGGTGACCCCTGGCAGACACTTCCCTTCTGCTGCTCCTGTGCTGCTGCCTGTAAGCGAGTGCTCCCACGGGCTCGGCCTCCAGTTTCCTTCCCCTCAGCAGAGCCACCCACTTGTGCTCTGCGTTACGGATGTGGAAAACAGGCTAATTGCTGATGTCTTTTTTTGTATTCAAAGCCCGTTATTTTGTCTCTGTCAAGCTAAACGATGAGCTTTCACAGAACTTTTCCTTTATTTTTCTTTGCCCTATTTCTTCATTCTTTTTTTTTTCCTTTGCCCTTTTTTCACTCTTTTTGCTTCCCTCGTCTTTCCCTGACTTTTTACTGTTTTCTCTTTCCTTTCTTTTCTTTTTTTATTTTTTTGAGTGTGTTTTCTAGATTACAGCTGCCAAGTAGTTCGCCCTACTGACAAGAAGCACTTGCTGGCAGCCTGATGATGGTACACTCTTACCTTGGTTTTCCAGTACCATACCTAATGTGGCACTCACAAATTTGGGTTACATGCGGAATTCAGGTCCAGTCATCTGTGTTTGTTCTCTGACAGGGGTGTAAGGAAGACCCGATAATCGAGATCTATGCTAAGTTTTGTCTTTTTAATTTCCTGATCGGTGTGCTCATGCACTGTAATGATAGGATCCGGTTCCTAAGTGTGTCTTTTGAGGGCAATTTTGTAGCAGGCAGGATTTGCCTGTCTCCCACTTATTTCAATGAGGACATTCCTGAAGGCTGAAGAAATCCCTACAAGGTAAAATATTGTTTTATTATATTTCTTCATGTTGTCTTCTGTAAAAGAAGAGAACTAGAAAGAAAAACAAAAAAGAAATCTTTGTTTAAAATCAGCTATCATTAAAAGACTTTGCAGTAGATTACGTATCTTCTCCTGACTTTTCAAGCTTTATTTTTTATATTATGGTTAAGTCTGATGGAAAGGTTCATGTTCATTGAGTACAGTTGCCTGAAATGGTGACACAAGCACACCTGGGCAGAGTATTCCTTGCACAGAATAAGCAAGCTTTTTCTGTGCATTGAATGGATGAGGTGTTCTTGTTCGGTTCTTGTGCCATCCTGTGCACTCGCTGTCTGTGTGGTTTCCATTTTAAAAGCAGATTTCGAGAGAGCCAGCACTTGAAACGCCCTTTAGATTATTAGGTACGAAAGATTCACTTAAAAAAAAATAATTTAAAAAGTGCTGTTGACATCCTCTTGATCTTGGGGCTTGATTTTATGTTAGAGAACAAAACAAGTAACTCAGATCTGAGTTTTAAGTCAGTTTAAAAAAATTTCTGAAGATGGAAGAGCATATCGTTAAAAATTAAGTGAGACCTGTTGCTGTGTTGCCAAGGATTTCATGGCGTGACGGTCTGTCCCAAACCTCTGCTACCAAACAGGGCTCCACTGAGTCTCAGCACGTCCTCCATTAAACCATCACATCGCTGAAAATTAGAAAGCTCGCTCATGTTTTTCGGCTGTGCAACAATAAAGAATATATTCACTGACTAGTCAGTAATTAGCGTCAACCAGTTCTTGTTCTTCATTATAGAAATATTCTGGTCCAGTTATTCCAGAGTGAAAAGAAATTTATTTAAAAAAAAAAACTTGTTGCATGATGTAGGTGTATTTTACTGCCAGCAATCTCCTTTTGCATTTATTTGAAAATTCAAATACCTCTTCAGCCCACTAGACCCGTGAGAACATGAACTCACGTCCCAGTCGCCTGCTTCTTTGTTGGAACAGCTCAGGTCTCTGCCTCGGTCACCCCCAGTACACCAAGCCATTAGTGCCGTAGTTTGGTCCCCTTTTCTCTCTTTGGTATTTGTTTTTATAAGGTAATAGAGAATTAGATCGTGTAAAACGGAGCAGAAGGTGTGGGAAATCCACTTGAAACTTTCCCTTTGTTCCTTTGTACCGGTTATCTTCATGGAGTCAGCTGAGGGCCCAGCTGGACTCCAGGAAATGGGGTTTTAAGGTAACAGGAAACCAGAAATTCATTTCCACTGTCCTCATGGAGGTGAGATGAGCGTTGCTGAAGTTCAGACGTTCTTCCACAGAGAACCTTCCCACAGGGAAGTCAAAACCACCGTAGTCAAAATTCACATCTCCCGGGTTCTGCTTCTGCAGGTCTTGGATTTCTTTCTAGCCTGTATCACTGTGTGCCTTACGGCGCCTGGTTGCTTTTGAAGAGCTTTGTAAGGATTTCTGTGTCTGTAGACGTAGTTTGGGCAATGCCTGGTGAGTGCAGCTGGTTCAGCACAACCACTAGCAGCATTCTTGGTGACAGGTCAACTGTGGGGTGAGATAGTCCCAAAACGAGGACCGCAGAAGTCAGTCTCCTGTCTGTTATCAGGTTTTGTAAATAACAGAGGATGATAGGAGGAGAACAAAACTTAATGTTCATGAAGGAAATCAAACACTTGTTTTTAATGAACACTTAAAAAAATGAAGACCTGCATACAGTTGTCTCATTGAAATAGAAACGTATGCTGTAAAAAAATGAACAATTATTCTTCTCCCCTGCTCCACCCCACCATCCAGCTCTTTTGTTAAGGAATCTTATTTTTTTTCTCTCTGAAGTCCTATTAGGTATACGTACTTCTGAGTCATCCAATAAAACTGTCATTCTTTGGTTATTGTTTCTAGGACTAGAAAGGAAATAATACAGCCAGCACACACACACAAAAAAAAAGAAATGAAATTGTTAATTTTTTTACTGGTGTAATCTCTCTCTTCTATTCGATCTGTATCTGCACCAAAGGGAGGTGTAGAACATCACCCTGAAGGTATCTCTTGCTGTCAGTGGATCATGAATGTCAGCCTTGACAAGCATCCTCTGGTGCTGTTATAAAGCATCTATGGCTTCCTGTAAGCAAAGCTGTCCGTACTTTGGTCTTGTTGGAATATTCCTACTTTTTCCATAGCATCTCTCCCTTGTCATCCTTACGCTGAGAAATGTCTTGTAAAATCTCATTAGCTGGTTTTAATTGTCTGCCCTCCTGCTAACTTTTAAAAGCCATTGCGTCTGCCTTAAAAGATACATGGTATTTTTACTCGTACTGTAGAAGAAAAGACTTTTTTTGTGATCTGGTTCATAAATTCCAGTTATTGCAGACTTTGCACTGTGGGTGTCATGTATCCTTGTCTACATTGAGCCTGTACCCGGGGCTAAGCTGTAACAGTCACTCTGTCAGCTGGTGAACCCTTACCAGCCAGGGAGGGGAATTGGGGAAAAGGAGAGCAGACCTGGGGTAGAAGTGCAGCAGATTTAGTGAAAACACCACCAATACCACCAGAGATGTGCTTAGCCAAGGGAATATGCAGCTGTCCCCATTGGCCAGAGGGCAGTCCTGAGGAGAAGCCAGAGGAACCCCACAGGAGCTCCCTCTCCTCAGCAAACCTTCCCCCTTTAGAATGACCATGCCATCATGGTGTGGGCTACCCCTGGAGCTAACTCAGGTCGGCTGCCCTGGAACTGCCTAGCGTGGCTGGGCTGTGATTCTGTCCCAGCCAAACCGGGACAAGCTTCTATACTTTTAAGCCCCAAATCCTGCAAAGACTCTGACTTTCCAGGGAACTATTTAACGGCCAAGCTTAAACCCATGCTTCGGTTCTGGTACATTCCAGGTCCAGCTCTCTTTCCAAAAGCCTGCTGCTAGGGATGCTTGCCAGCACTCAGGGATCCCTGAGAGGGAGAGCAGGAGTCGGTATTTTGGCTTGCTTCTGTCTGCCAGCTTCCCATCTCCCATACAAAACAAGCAACTAACAGGGTACTGATGATGTGTTGAGGGGAAAAAAAATCGGGTAAATAAATAGAATCTGAAAAGTCCTCTAAATGGATTCCACTGATGTTTTGACATTCAAAAAGTAAATAATGCCAGTAAAACTTGTGCTGTCATATAATCATATGTGCATTCACGTGACCATGGAGTGCCTTGTCTAAGTAGTTACGCTGTGTCTTGCCAAAATCTTCCATAAAAAAGAAATGAATGAAAGTGTCCATGTTAGCTGTGTTTTGCATTTGATTGGATTTTTTTTTTTATGGGACAGCTTCTCTCATAATTATATAATAGTATGTGAATATATCAACAATTATGACAGAAGTGCCCATGAAGTGTGGTAGCAATATGGTAGATGAAGCAATCCAAAGGAAAACAAGTTCATCACACTGTGTCAGCATCCCTTTTTTAAAAGGAAAAGTCCTATGCGATGTACTAGAGAATTAGAACATTTTTCATTATGCCAGTCCTACATTTGACTGAGAGAGGCATCAGCAACAAGTCAATCCCAAAAAAGTCTCTGAAATGCAGGTCAAAACTTAGAACTTGAATAAGCAAAAATGGGGGGAAAAGATTTGGAAACACAGATTTATTAAAATATGGGGGCTGAAATATTTCACCTGTTCATGTTATGAATGACCCCCCCTGTTTTATAGGAGAGAAGAGAGGGCACAGAGGATAGATTATGTAGCTTGACATACTTAAGGGGCGGGGGGCTTCCAGGCCATGCTGCAAAGGTGAAGTGTGAAGTCAGTCTGTGGCCTCAGTCCTTCCATCAGTGGGGCTAAATCCTGAGGATTTTTGTGGTTGACCATTGCAGATTGACTCCAGAGTTGAAGCAAAGAGCGACTGTGTGTCTTCCTGTAGTAAGTGGTGCCTGTGTAACAGCCAGGATCTGACTTACTCTCTGTCTCGGATCTCCTAAATGTGTGTTCAGCCTAGAGGATGATGACCCATCTTGCTAAAAAGCCTCTTTATAGTAGAACTGCTGCTTCAGGGTGATGACTCGGGTTAAATGGTTCACAATTTAACAACCTTCTGAACACCACTTGAATTCTTGGAGCTGAGCATACATTTTTATTTCCGCACTAATGTGCAGTAAGCTTTGGTTCATTTATTTTAGGGGAGAGAGCGGCTTTGCAATGGCATCCGCCAGCTCCCTCAACGCTTGTGGGTGCATCCCATCAGGGCCCATGGATTTGTGGGTGTCTAGTTTACCTAGAAGATCCCTAACCCAATCCTTCTCGACCAAGGGGTAGTCTTCCTTTCTTCTGACTTCTTTCCCTAGTGCCAGGGTCAGGGACTCCTGAGGGTCAGCTTTAGTAGTAAAGACTGAGGCAAAGGCAGCACTTAACAACTCCACCTTCTCCATATGCTCCGTCACCAGGGCACCCGCCTCATTCAGCAATGGGCCCACAGTTTCCCTCGTCTTTCTTTTACTGCCAATGTATTTGAAGAAGCCCTTGTTGTTTTTGACATCCTTGGCTAGCTTTAATTCCAAGTGGGCCTTAGCTTTCCTGGTTGCATCCCTGCGTTCTCTGGCAGTGTTTCTATATCCCTCCCAAGTGACTAGCCCCTTTTTCCACCTGCTGTACATTTCTTTCTTCCCTTTGAGTTTTACCAGAAGCTCCTTGCCCATCCAAGCAGGCCTCCTGCCTCCTTTGCTCCACTTCTTCCTCATAGGAATGCACCCATCTTGAGCTTGGAGGAAGTGCTGCTTGAATAGCAACCAGCTCTCTTGGGCCCCTCTGCTTTCTAGAGCCCCAGCCCACGGGATTCCTCCAGGTAGGTTTTTGAGGAGGCTGAAGTTGGCTCTCCAAGTCCAGGGTTGCCATCCTACTTAGTGCCCTGCTTCTTCCACGCAGGACCCTGAACTCCACCATCTCGTGGTCACTACAGCAAGGGTGCCCCCAACCTTCACATCTCCAACCCATCCTTCTTTGTTTGTCAGTATGAGGTCAAGCAGCACCCCTCTCCTCATTGCTTCCTCCACCACCTGTGTCAGAAAGTGTCCTCAGTGCTCTGTAGGAACCTCTTGGACTGTGGCTGCTTGGCTGGGTTGCTTTTCCAGCAAATGTCAGGGTAGTTGAAGTCCCCCATGAGACCCAGAGCCTGTGATTGTGAGGCCACTTTCAGCGGGCTGTAGAAGGCCTCATTGACTTCCTCCTCCTGGTCAGGTGGCCTGTAGTAAACACCCACAATAGTGTCACCCACATTAGCCTGCCCCTTAAGTCTCACCAGTAAGCTCTCAACTTGTTCCTCCCCTAGGCAAAGCTCGATACATTCCAGATCCTTTTTCACAGAGGGCAACTCCCCCACCTCGCCTGGCTGGCCTGTCTTTCCTGAAGAGCCCGTAGCCATCCATGACAGTGTTCCCGTCATTGAGCTGTCCCACCATGTCTCCGTTAGTGCTATGAGATCACGGCCCTGCAGCCGCACACAGATCTCTAACTCCTCCTGTTTGCTCCCCGTGCTGTGTGCGTTGGTGTACAGGCATTTTGGGGAGGTAACTGAGCACGCAGGTTTCCCTGGAGGGACGGAGGAGGATCTGCCATAGCTAGACATGCCCTGGAGGCAGCTGGCCTTCTGGTTTTCTTCTGGAGAGGCAGCTGTGGGACACTTGTTGTTGCTCTGCTTCGCCTGGTCTATTCCCCAGTCGAATGTAACGGCAGGGGCATTGCCACCCTGGACCCCATGCCTGGGCACATTCAGTTTGAAGCCCTCCTTACCAAGCTGGCCGGCCTTTTACCAAAGATACCCTTGCCTCTGCCAGACAGGTGAACTCCATCCCTCCCCAATAGGTTAATGTCAAAGGATGCCCCACTGTCATACACCCCAAACCCCTCACAACGGCACCAGCCGCACAACCAAGAGTTGATGTGCATTATCTGTTGATTTGCGGCTGCCTCTTTCCCCCTAACTGGTAAAATGCAGGAAAAGGTAACTCGGGCACCTGAATTTTGCACTGTTGACCCCAGGACTTTGTAGTCTTCTTTGATTCTACACAGGTTGTGACTTGTTAGGTCATTCATGCCCACATGAAAGAGGAACAGTGGGTAGCAGTCCATGCTCTTGACAAGCTGTGCTACCTTCTCAGCTCCGTCTCGGATCTCACCCCTTCCCTTTTGTTGCTGCTAGGTGTCACTCCTTGGCGCAGATGGTTTAGAGCGGGATGCTGATGGAACCGAAGAGAAGTCCTCAGAGCAACGAGCTCGCCGACCAGTGAATGCGTTTTTCTTGTTCTGCAAACACCATCGCGCTCTCGTGCGTAAAGAACACCCTTGGCTCAATAGCCATGATGCAACCAAGGTCCTGGCGGGTCGGTGGGCTGTTGTAGAGACAGAAGAAGAGCAGAAATACACTAACATGGCCAAGGAGGTGTGTTCTGCTGGGATGTAAAGGGAGTTCATTACCTATTTGCCTGTTTTCTGTTTCTCTGTGTATTCAATATTTTCTGCGAGGTCTTCCTCTTCCCTGAGTTCCTCAGCTTCCCCAGTGGGATTCTGGTGCCCAGAGCAGCTGCTGTTCTTGCTTTGAATCACGTGGTCCTTTGGACCAGAATGAAAAGAAATTGGTCTGTGTACACAAACTAACCTGGCTCTAGTAGTCATTGGCACAAATCTACGTATTTTGTGGTGGATATCACCTGGTAATTCCTGCGGTACGAGCATTAACACGGGGAGAGTGCATGGGCAGGGGCCACTGAACACAGTAACATACAGTTCAGTGTCAGCTGACCAGTGATCCTTCGCTCAGGCTGTGCATTTGCTATCGGTAATACAGGTTGCTGTTATAATACAGGTGGACAAAAGAAAAAGCGTAGTCAACAAATGTAGTTGCTTTTTACTTTTGATGCTACAGAATTTAAAAATTCTTAGTGTTTCATGAAGTACTCTCCCTATGTATTGTTCACCAGTTTCCGACAGAGCAACGTTTCATGAGGCAGAGTCCAGTGTCTGAATCAGAGAGCAACCCATTGTCAGAGTCCTTTAACTGGGAGCAAGGAAAAGAGATTTATCCCCATATTTCACAAAGTATCTTTAGGTCAACTTCAAATTTAAATGAGGCCTTTTAAGAAATAGCTTGCTTGGTAAGCTGGCCCCAAGAAGGCTGCAGATCTCAATAGCAGAGTGAGGGGGACACAGCCAGGCACTCAGGCTGATAACATCACCCCAGAACAGATCCCTGTAGTTACCCACGTGATGTAGGTTGTGGGTAACCACTGAACTCGATCTTAGGAAAAATGATGGAGGGCCAGTCAGAAGGAAGGACATCTCTCATTTGTCCAGCAACGGTGGAGCGCTACAAGAAGCACAGAGAGCTGTGAAATGATGGAGAAACCATTCTCTGTACCTGTACCTGTCACCCGAAGTTGTCTGTTACTGTTAACACACGGGTACAAGGTTTGGCGGTTCAGTACTTTGTGTGAGCACGGAAGAGCCCACAGGGAAATTGAAGTGTTCTGCATGGCAGGTCATTTCTGAAGCGGGGTCTGGAATGCCTCTGTAGTTCCCTGTCTGTGACACAGTGTAGAAATACCTGAGTATCAGCTTTGTCCAGCTGTTCCTGGTTTGTTCTGCATTCCCACTCACAAATTGGTGATGCTTTCTGAAAGGTGTGGGAAAAGGGCAGTTAGGAGATCCATCACTATTTTTCTTAGCCTTTTGTCTTGAATGAAGGAAACTCATTCATTAACAAGGAAAATAATTGCAGGAGTTCTGCATGGAGTGACAGATTTGAAACTATTAATGATACTGCTGTAGAAATCATTGCTCCCGTAGCGATTTATTTCTTTTTCTTGGCATGAAGAACAAATTGCATACTCACAGTCAAAGCAAAACAATAAAACTAAGTAGTTTGCATCATTACAACTGGTTCCAAGAATGTGTAGAAGAGAGATAGCATATAATTGTTATTCTTTAAACACCTGCCCTGGAGAGCTCGTGCTGTGCCTGTAGAACTCAGTGTTGGCTTCTGTTGGTGGTTTCCTTAGCAGCAGGCTTTCTATTTGTATCCTGCAGACTCCCTTGATCAACTTAACTTTTAAAGTTCCACGATCTAGGATATAAGCCCATTAGCTGAGAGGATTTATCAAGTGGAACCACAAGCGTTCCTGCCGTTCGTTAGCGTTTCCCTTCACCGAGGGGAAAATGAAATCTGGCCACTCGTAAACGTGCTCCAGCGTTTTTAGTTACTCCCATAACAGGGGTAGTGTTCTTCTGTTAACTCTCACAGGCCTTACTGGGAATATCCAGCTGCCTTGGAAAATCGCCAGCCAGGTTACGGTTGCTCAAGCCCCGTTTCCCTTGCGAGAAAGCCCGTCGTTTTTAAACACGGCCGTGCGTCAGCAAGACCCCGGCAGTGGGGATTGTTCCTGCAGGGAGCAGCCTGATGAATCCCGGCTGCTGCTGCTCAGTGACAGAGCTGGATGGTTCTGCCCGTGAGTGCTCGGCCAGCGGTTCCGCAGGTACAGGCAGCCCAGCTGGGAGCTCCTGTCCTTGCTGTGCTGCTGCTTTGGCAGCCGCCTGCGGTAGGAGGGGACAAGTGTTGCCCTCCCGCAGTTTGCTCCCTCCCCTTTGGGGAGGGCGGTTGATGTTCAGCCCTGGCTTTGCAGAGCAAATCCATTCATACAGCAGCTCACGTGAACTGCTCCTGTTGGGAACCGACGGAAAGCTGATCGCTGCCTTGTCTGGTGAACGGCAGGCGTTCCGGTTCTCCTGTGATGGACAGCCTGTCAGCTCATCGGATTTCTCCGTGGAACAGTTCGGTTACTCGAAGCAGCAAGGCTGATACGAAGAGCTCACACACCTCATTGCTAGCGGTTCTGTGCTTTCCACTCTGCAGGCTGGAAACGTGATTCCTGCGTGGGCTGTGGCTTTAGCGAGGGGAGGCAAAGCTGCTTCGCTGTGTATTTCCCTCCCACCTCTTCCCTTACCCCCTCCCCTTCCCTCCACCAGGCTATTTTTGTGGCGTACTGAGCTCCCAAACCGAACTGAGGGAAAGGGGAAAGGGGCGAGGTGAGAAGTGTTGCAGTCCTCAGGCTGCAGATTAAAGACACGAGCCCTGTTCAGAAAAGGCGGGGGGTGTGGGGGGGTCAGCGGTCCCTGCAGGGTTTTGTTGTTTACAGCCGTTCCTGTAAATCCAGGCTTTCACACGGCGGGTTCACTCGGCGCTGGGCTGCTTGGCCACTGAATAGTTTTCCCCCTTGCTACAGCCTGCAGGCAGCAAATGCCGGCTGGCAGGTTCAGATGGAAATGGAAGCAAGCGACGCACGTGCGATGGTGATCCTGCCGCAAGGCGTGCGGGGTGTTGGGCTGGGAACCACTGCAGGGACTCCATCAGAGGGCCAGGTTCCCGGAGCTGTTTCTGTGTGGGACACCCAAGGGGTTTTCTTCCTTCTGCGCGTGTTTCTGTGCAGGCACACGCGTGAAACGTAGGTGCTTCTCTGTGCCGTGGTGGGGCCTGGCGGCAGCTGGTGGGTGGGAACATGTGCAAGCCCAGGAGAACTTCCTGCAGCTGCCCTGCCGTGTGCTTCAGGGTAAAACAGCTCTTCTGGTCCTTTGCTGCCATCGAGAGCTGCTGAGTGCCCGGGAAGGTGTTGGGTGTTGGGTTCCTCCTCCCTGGGGTCAGCACTGGTCCTTGCTGGGTGGCCTCCCACAGCAGCCAGTGCTGTACACCCCTGTCAGCCGTCAGGCAGACATCTGCAGCAAGATCAGCAAGATACTTGGAAAACATCACTGTTGCATTTTGTGAGCGAAATAGGTCCCCATCCTTCCCCTACTCCCCAAACTGTTGAGAATCCAGAGCTTTTCTCCCACCCTGCTACGTGTAGCCTGGCTTTGTTTTGGTGCCTGCTACCAAGAATATAGCAAACAAGTGAGATGTGTGCGGTGTGCTCTGGGCCAAAGAAAGTTTTAAATGGTCCCAGTTTATTGTATGCAACCATGCAGCACGGTACATTTGGAAGGAATGCTGGGATGATGTATCAGAAATTACTGAAAACGAAATGATACTGGTAGTGGTTTACATTTGGTGCCTGGTTTGGGAAAGCATATACTCAACTATTCTAAAATACAGATCTCCTAGAGAACAATGAGTGCAAGTTAGGGAGCATCATGCTGCATTTATTGCTAAATGTATGTTTTAATTGCATTCAAACTAGAAAGTAAACCAAGATTGTACCTGCAAACTGGAATGGTGTCTGTTTCCCAGAGTGAGCGTACAAGCACTGGAGAGCAGCTTGCAGGACCAGAACTTCAGCCTGCTCTGGGTGATAGAGCCTCAGGAGAGGGAAGAGAAAGCCCACTTTTTAAAATACAGCTCTACTGATCTTATTATTTCTTCTTATTAAATTGTGTTGTCAGTGAGACTCTCGGCATGTGATTGAACTGTTAAAAATCAAGATATTTAAGGATTATTTACTGTATTAAATCCTCTTACAAGGGGTGCGCTCTGTTGCCCTGTGAATAGTATAATGCCATGACTGGCGTAACGGGTCCTTTTCCTTTTCTTTGCTAGCACAAGGATGAATTTATGAAGGCAAATCCCGGGTACAAGTGGTGCCCAACAACAAACCAACCTGTGAAAACCAAGACATCCGCTGTTAGAAACAGGAAAAAGCTGCGGGCCTTGGCATCAGACTCTGCAAAAGATTTACCAAGCCAGAGGGAAGTGACAGAAAGTGAAGAAATGCCCCAGTTTAACTTGGGGATGGCGGGTGAGATTTCCACCCATGTTACTCAGACGCAGTGTCCTTGTTTTGTTGGAGGGTGGGTGCGGCATTGAAACGGAACTGTGACACCGCTTTGCCTTACTGCACATGGGACTGCCGTGCAAATACCTTTCCTGTCCCTAATTAAGCTGCCAGGCTCTGGTTAAACCTCTGCATAACAACTTTCTAAAATTTTCCTTCGTGCATGATTGCTGTCGGATGTCGAGTCCAGATCTGTGGCGGCATATCATAACCCACACTGCCTTTGGGGTCCAGATTTGGTTGATTTTTAATCCCAGCTTATCTGTTAGAGATGTTCATTTTCTCATCAAAAAGGAAAATGCTGGTTGTGTGCATTCTGTTTCACTGTCACAGAGCGGTGTTCTGTCGTTAGGAATTTGCATTTACGACAAGAACTTATGGGTGTCTGTGAAGTTGGAGGTGTTGACATTCTTGTGGATGAATGTACAGGTGGAGCTAACCTTTATTTAACCTGTATTTAAATCAAGAGAAGTGTAATTTAATTTCACTTACACTATGCTCTTTTCCCCATTATACCTTGGAGGGGCAGATTCGAACCCTTGAAACATTTAAAAAAAAATAATAATCTGTGAATAAGTGTAGGTGAAGTGCCTGAACTGGTGAAAGGCAGATCATCTCTCACTGATACCCACAAATAGAACTGTTGCAACCACGACCTGGAAATACAGAGACATTAATGTTAAATACTGTCAGCTTAAGAACATAACGGTCAAGGTAGAATATAATTTTTCCCCTACCATCCTTTTTTCTTTTTTTTTCCTTTTTTTTTTGTGCTTTAAAGTTTCTAATTTTATAAATACTGATGTATTTGAAACTTTGATGTATCCTACCTGGTTTATGACAGCTTATGTGGCAGATAGGACTTTTCTGCTTAGAGGGGTCATGGGCTGGAGGGTGGAAAATGCTTTTCTGGAACAGGTGTAAAAGGATAAAAAGGCTTGTAAGCCTTTTTGCTAGTATAGTGGTTGTAAAAATTCCAGTCATGAAATTCCTTCTGGCTATGAAGGAACTGGGAAATGTGATCAAAATAACGTTTTTCATGATACCTAGTTATGATATAGGGGAGACCCATTCTAAAAATCGCAGTCCCCTTCATCAGGCCTGCTTTTGCTCTCAGAGAGTAACATCTATGGTCCTTAAGGTTTATTGGCGTAACACGAAGAACAAGGAATAGGTCCTGATCCGCCAGTCTGCCGTTCCCCACTGCTCCTGCTGGGCTATCCCAGTGTAGAGTTTCTGAGTACAGAGAGGTCTTGAATCAAAGTAGAGGACAGAGAATGTCAGAATTAATTAGAAACTAATCTTCTCCATTGTTTTATCTACAGAGCCATTCACTTCTGAAGACGGCCCTTTTGTGCTACATGTGATTTAATTGATTGATTGATTGATTTACTGCAGGCTGAGTCAGTGAGTGTAGTAATTGCCAGGGTCTCACCCCAGCCCTAATGCCAATGAGTGCTGGCTACTGCTTAAGGATAACAACAGCTCCTGAAGTCACGGCAGCTCCTGACAGAGATGTTGGCACATCCAAATCACGACCAGCCTGCCACGCCAAAGGGATGAGCGTTTTGTCAGCTGTGTGCCAGTTCATGCTGAATCTGGTTTGTGGTGTTCTGCTCCCCTCAGCTTCCTGTGATAGTGCAACTCAACGCTGACTCTTCTATCCAGCACAACCTCTTTTAAAACCCAGGCTGTATACCAGCTGATGAGCTAAAAGGTAGCTGAACTACCTCAGAAACACTTTCACCTTTGACATGTCACTGGCTGTCTTGCACCTTCAAGGCATGTAGCTTCCTTAGGACAGGGATGATATGATTCCAGAATAATTCCAGGAAATTTGTTTTACTTGTAACTGTTAATCCTGTCTTGATTGCTTTTTCAATATTGCATTTCATTTTGTAAAATGGAATAGAGGGAGAGTAAGATCTTGCTTTCTTTTTTTAAAATCCCCCAGAGGCCAGATCTCTCCTCTATTTTGGCATTCCAACAGGAACCACTCCACCTTTAAGTTTCTCATGCTGACTTATCATTGTGTCAAGAACCTGAGGTGTGGCACCAGCACCGGGCTTCTGACCTGCAGACCTGCTGGTGGTGTCCTTGCTCGCCCGGCCCAGGAGTTGTAACTGAGCAGGTTTTCCTCATGACGTGGCTCACCTGTGATGTGTTGGGGCAGAAGGCAAAGACCATTGCTGTTTGCAGGGGGGTGTTACCGGTGCAGCATCTGCCCTCGCAGCTGCAGAGCTAAGTGGGCAACAGCTTTCCCATATGAATGTGCAAGATTCCCAGTGCTTTCACATTTCTGCATCAGGAGAAAACCTTCTGGGCCAAAAAGCTTTCTAGTGAGGCAAAGAGTGGAAAAAACACACTTCCTAGAATAGCCAATATCCTGAGAGAGATGCAGTTTTTGTTTGTAGAGAGAAGCTTCATTCTGCTCCCAGGAGGAAGTTAGTTGAAACTGGTACCTGCTGGCCTTCTTTCTGCATAGTTCTTCCTCGGTTCTTTCTTTCCTCCGATGGAAAACCTGCCATGATGGACAAGCCATCCTGCCGAGTTTCTAACCAGACCAACACTAACAGAGTATGTCATTCCCAAACAGTGAGATGCTTCCAAGCTTCATCAGTAGGAAAAGCTGTTGAGAAAGTCACAAATCATTTACCATTCTGCAACTCAAGTTCTTGACTATTTTCTCACTACTGTTGCTTTAACTGTGAATTGCTTTAAAACAGCACTTAAAGCTTGTAATTTTTCATACCAGTAAGTTCTTGGTGCCCTAAGAGAAACGTTGTGCTGAGACGGCCCTACAAACAGGTGGCAATGTTGGTATGTATGCGTTTTGTCTTCTCTTAGATGAAGTTACTGTGTCATTTGAAACCTTAGTGGAAGGATGTTTGGTTTTCTCAAGATCAGACATCTAAGTGCCAGCCCTCTGCTACAGCTGCAGCAGAAGTATTCAAGTTGCTTACACACCAAAATAAACTTTCCCTTCCCACTTAGCTGTCATTTTTTTCTCCCTTCCTCTTAATTTTTATATTTAAATTAACAGTTTAAGTGTTTGCTTACTTGGGGAGACCCCCAGTGCTATGTTTGTCCTGTTACAATAAGCTACTTCCTTGAAGGGCAGAGACCCCCGAGAAAACATTTAAAAGGGGGAAAGAATTTTAGAGCCATAAGCTGGATGTGCTTCAGCTGGCCAGAACTGAGGAGGGGGGAGGAGACCTGCAGGTAGCTGAAGGGAAGCACTTGAGAGCAGCTGGGAGACACCAGTGTGCTGTGGGGATAAGAAAGTGCTGCCCTGCAGTGTGTCAGGGCAAGTGTTTTCAGGAGCCCTTGAGAAGAGTTATTGCCCCTGAACAGCGCCCAGCTGGGCTGATGTGGTTTCCCTGCTGACCCTTCATGTACCAGCAAGACGAACTCCCCCTGGAAAAACTGGAGAGGAGAGCTGCAGGGATCGCTGGGACATGGGGGGTGGACCTGTGTGATGACACCAGGAGTTCTTGATTTGCTTAGGCTAGAAAAGCAAGTGGAAGAAGAGTGGGGTGAGTGCTGTAAATGCAGACGAGGGAAATAACGCTTTAGGGAGAACAGTTACTAAGCTGAAAGGTATGGGCACCAGAAAAAATGTGTACCGCCTGGCCCTGAGTGAATTTAAGCTGAAAACTACAAGAAGACTCATAATGGTTAGAAGATTTGGGTTCTGCAACGGCCTTCCAATGGGAATAAAGAAAGGAGAAAGCAACCAGCCAACCCCTTCTTGCTTAATACGGAGTTCAGTAAGTCTATGATGAGCCTGGAGGCCTCTTCCAATCTCTCCTTCCTCCGAAAGAACTGCCTCTTCAGGCATTGTCTTTCAAGATACGTGTTCCCTTTTCACTTTTTCATTGCTCGGATGTCCCTTGTTTGAAGGACTGAACTGTTTGCCGATCAAGTATTTTGATGGCAAAAAGTGCTCTGCTGACAGGATCACTTCACTTGTGGATCGTGCTTCGGGACTTGCTGAGCCTTCCCATTTTCTGTCTCTATTTCTTCCATCACTGCTTGTTACTAGATCCTACTCTTCTGACAGTGCCTTGTCTCTTTGTAGACACGTAATACCTTTTGTTCCTTTTTTTTTATTTAAAAGTAAAAGGTTTAAAAAACCAAACCAAACCAACAAAAACCTGTACACCTTCTACCTGTTCATCACAGCAGCGGTTTGAAGCCAGATGCTCTTTAGGCTGTGTTCTTAAGAGGATGAGCCGCTCTTCTGTCCTTGAGACAATGGATGAGCTTGGGTTCCTCACATGGCCTTCCTCTGCTGCTGTTCACCGCTGCTCTAAGAGGGTATGGAAGAACCTACCCGGTGTCTGTGAGCGTGAGGTGCTGTCTGAGGGAGCCCTTTTGGCAGCATCTCTGGTATTGAATTAAACAGCACCAGCGAGTGCTCCCGTGAACTGGACCTTGATCATCTGCAGTGCTAAATCATTTGGAGGTTTACAGTTACGGGTTTGGCCAATGTCATTTAAAAAGCTCAACAAATTCCCTGGCACCACTGACGAGTGGGAAGGGGCCTGGGGATTTCCCAGGGGGCATTTTCAACGCAGCTACTCTGCACCCAAATTTTGCACAACAAAATGCCACCAAATGGACAAGAGTAACACCTTCAGGAATGTCAGGCATCACGAGTTGCAGTACTGAAGGGGTACACAAGTTCCTTCTGAGCCCACATTGTCTGGGTGCCTTTTCTAAAGATGAGAAAAAAATGTTCTGCCTTCCTCCCAGGAAAAAGAATGTCAGGAAAAGGCAAATCCTCAAATCGTGAAGAAAAGTGGCCTTTTCCACGAAGTGGACCGAGTGGGAACAAAAACCAGGAAAAGCCATTCGCATTCAGTCGAGTTGCGGATTAACACTGTCCGAAGCTTTAGTTAGGTCAGTGTGGTAACTGAAGCGTGAGCTCTCTTCATTGCAGCCCAGTGAACTGCATCCAACACTCAAATAATCACAGTTAGTCAGAATTCCTGAAAATTACCGACCCCACTGGGCTGAGCCATGTTCTGGGTACCTGCTGCTTGTATACCAAAGTAGTTCCTTTGAGAACTTTCCTGGGTTACACTACCATAAACAGATTTAAATGACATTATTTACTCAAAAAAAAAAAAAAAGGCACAATATTTACCCACTCAAGAGGTGGTGAAGAGGGTTACTTATATTTTGAGAGCACTTTGCAAGCAGCATTTAACGTTCTGTGTAGGTGTTCAGTCATCCTAAACAGAATTAGACTAGAAAGAATGATCTCTCTGCCTGCTTGGAGAGATTGCATATGGAGGAAGAGTAAACAGCTTTCTAATACTGACAAATAATTGTGATAAATATATAATTTTTCCATTGTAGAGACAAGATCTTTAAACTGTTCATATGCACTGTGAAGAAATTAAATGTATTGGAAGAATAATTAATGATTACAAATGCATTAAAACTTAGCAAGGCTCCACAGAATTATTTTTCCATTATCTAACTTCTCTGGGATGTTGGGTGAATAAAAGCAGAGACATGTTTTTGTTTGTTGGTTTTGGGGTGTTGCTCCCTTCCCTTCCCCCCACTAGGGCTGTATGCTTTAGTGTGGTATATTTTGGAGTAAATGGTGCTAGAACAAATACAAAGCTAATTCCCACCCCAAAAGCGTCAGGTTTTAGAATATCCCCAGAAGATTGACTAATTTGACATTTTTCTTCTGGTTTGAATTGTTTTCTTTCTGGTGTAAGGACTTGTGCGTGAGGTTGTTCTATTGGTTTGTTTCTTTACTGGGTTTATTGTCCTTTTTTGTTTGTTTCCCTCGCAGAACAGACACATTTCCTGTATGAATCTGTGCAGCGAACAGAGCTGAAGTCACCAGTCTGACATTGATTTTTTTCCCTAATTTTAATGTATGCAGCTGATGTAATCCACGTGTACTGACTGAGGAAGGCAGAGGCTGCAGTGTACGTTCTCCTCACAAAGCTGGATTAACATATACTAGTTTGGTGCTTAGAGTGTGTTTGCGCTGCTTCTTTCCCAGACTCATCCCAGAAGGGTTTGGGCTGGAAGGGGCCTCCAAGACCACCCAGTGCCACCCGCTGCCCTGGGCAGGGACACATCCCACCAGCCCAGTCGCTCCCAGCCCCGTCCAGCCTGGCCTGGAGCCCTGCCAGGCAGGGGCAGCCCCAGCCGCTCCGGGCAGCCTGTGCCAGCGCCTCGCCGCCCCTCCCGGGAAGAGTTTCCTCCTCGCATCTCACGGGAGGGAAGCGCCCCGCAACCCCCGGCCCCGCCGCTGTCCCGCAGGGCAAACGCCCCCGCAGCGGCCCCGGCCCCGGCCCCGCGCCCCGGCGCCCCGCTCCGGTCGGAGCCGTTTCTGCCCGCGCTGCCGGTGCCCGCCGGGAGCGCGGCCGCGCGGTTCCCTCGGCTCGGGGCCGGCGCCGTCGGGCCCCGGGGGGCCGCGGGAAGGGGCTGCCAGGCCGGGCGGCGGTGCCGCCGCGGGGGAACCCCCAGAGCGCCCGGCCCGGCCCCGGCCCGCCCGTGCCTTGGCCGAGCTGGGCTCTGCCCACGGGGCGGGGGGAGAGAGCCCGGGAAGGGGCAGTGTCCTCCTTCCCTCTCACGCCGCTTTCGCCGCTCCTGCTCCTTCCCCCGGCCCCTCCTTGCCCTCCTCCGGGGGGGCCAGAGCGGCAGGACCCGGGCGACAGGGCCAGAGCCCCTTCCCGGAGGGGCCCGGGTGGCGAGCGGAGCGGAGCGGAGCGGAGCGGGGCGGGGAGGTCGGGGCGAGGGGGCGGGGAGCCGCGGGGCCGCCGGCTGCGGCGCGGGGGAGAGGGGGCCGACTGCTCCCCCCTCCCGCAGGGAAACCAGTGCCGGGGACACGGGGCGAGGAGGGGAGAGGGGGAGCGCCGCTCTCCCGGGCTCCGCCGCTGCAGTGGCCCCCGCGAAAATCAAGTCCCGGAGCTGTCTGGGGATCGGGCGCGCAGCAGCCCACCCACCCTCCGCGGCCCGGCCCGGCCCCCGGCCGTTGCCCCTCGAGACATTTCCCGGGCTGGCCCGGGATAATCGACGGTGGGGCTGGGACGAGGGGACGAGCGGGCGGGGAAGCGCCGCTGCCGCTAAAGCTCGTCACAGCGGAGCGCCGGGTCGGCACGACAGCGCCGGCGAAGCGCTGCCAGCGGGAGGGGAGAGCTTCGGCCGGCAAGTCGCGGCCGGACGGGATCGGGCCCCTCGCCGGTCCCGGGGAGGCCAGCGGCCGCCCGGCAGCAGTCGCCTCTCGCTCGGGGGCACCCGCGCCCGTCCCCGCCGCGCCCCCTGCAGAGCTCCGCCTTTTACGGCGGCGCCGGGGGGGGCAAAGAAAAGAGGGGGCTGCGGGGGGTGCAGGGGCGAGAGACCCCCCGCCCCGGGCACGGCGGGACCGAGGCACGGCGGGAGCATCCCCGGCACCGGGCAGCCCCGGCGGCGGGTGTCCGTCCGCCCCGCAAACGCCCGGGGAGGGCAGGGTGGGCAGCAGCGGCAGCCCCGAGACCGCCCGCAGCCGTCCCGGAGCGGGCGAGCCCCGCCGGCGCTGCCCCGGGATGGGGAGGCGGGGACGGGCGGGTCTCCCCGCGGGAGCTCGGCCGCCGCCGGCCCCGCCGCTCCCCTCCCTCCCCCCGAGCGGCGGGGACAGCCCGGCCGCCCGCCCTGCGCTCGGCTCTCCCGGGGGGCTCCGGGCCGCCCCTGGCAGCGGGGCCGAAGGAGCAGCGGGGCCCCGGGCGGGCTCAGGGAGAGCATCGCTCCGCTCCGCACCCGGCCCCCGGCCCGGCCCCGAGGAGCGGCGCCGAGCGCGGCTTCCCCCGCCTCGGCCGGAGGACTCGGGTCTCACCGCGCCTCGGAAGGGGCAGCGGGATCCGCCGCCGGAGCCCGCGCGCGGTGCCGGCCTTGCCCGGGACAGCGAGCCGGGAACGGCCGTGGGAGCCGGGTCCCGCCACCGGCAGCCAGAGGAGCCGCGGGGGAGAGCGGGAGGCCGGGCCGGGAGGGCGCGGGCTGCGCAGGGGGAGAGAGCGCAGCGGCTGCCGCCCGCCGGGGCTCCTGCCGGCCCGCCGGGAAAGGAGCCCCGGAGCCCGGACAGCGCGCTGGGTGCGCCTGACGTCACCCCGCCGGGCTGTTCGCCCTTTTTTCCCCCTCAATCTGGCCAAGCTCAGCAGCGGCTCGTACACAGGAGTTACCCTTTTCCTCCAGCCGTCGAACAGTCGAATACTGTTTTGTTGTTACCTTTGTCGTTGAACTATGAATTCCCGTGGATCAACGGCCAGAAAGTCAGAAGAATTGGTGATTCGGGACTTCAGTACCCCTGGGGAAAAAGGGAAAAGGCCGGTGGTTCAGCCCGGCTCTTCCCTGTCTGATTCGTTACTATTATTCTATCTGGTGATGTGGATGGACGGGGAGACTCACTCTGAGCCCAGACGAGCCGGTTTATAAACACCACCGCCTGAAGGGCTCCGTTTATACTTTGTCAAAACGACAAAACGGTGGAGACGTGCGGGGACAACGCGACGGCGGGACCGCAGGAAAGGTGCTGTAAAAGAACGACCGGCTTGTTAATCGATTAGTGTTTATTGAGTGTAAATATTTGGTAAAGTTTTTAGGAAAACAGGCGATTCTAAATGATTAGACCAGTCAGCAGGGCTTTTGAATAACGCATCCCATTAAATACATCTAAATATCTCTGTAGCGATTGCTTTATTCGCAGGGCATCCCCCGCACCTTTCTCTCCCGTTCATTTGTTCTTCCGCCGTCGGCAGCTGGTTTCTTCTTGGCGCGTTCGCCTGAATATCAGGATCCCCAAATACGTGTTTCTCCCTATACTTATAAACCGAACGTTTACAGAAAATGCTCTTTCAGCCTTGAAATCGGAGCGGTAATCACTTGGAAATTTCGAGTCGGAAGCGAAACTATAAAACTAAGGGGAAACCGAACTGAGCGCGTATACTTTTTGCTGGTTGGTGACTTCTGGTTTGTACACAGCATTTAATTTAGACAGGTTTGATTACAGACATATTTTTCCCAATAAAAGCCTTCTTTTCTTTTCTGTTTGAAATTCCCCTTCCCCCCCCCCCCCCAGTGCATGATTTTCACGTTTCCTTATTTCCACCGGAAAAAAAGGCGATTATTTCCCATCGCTTTCCCCCATCCATCCTCAATCTCGCTACAAAAAGAACGGATATTATTATCACTAATGACGCACCCGAAAGGCGCCTGCGGGGCGCGGGGTGCCGGGGAGCCCGCTCCGCTCCGTCCCCGGCCGCGCTCCCGCTCGGGGGGGGGCGAGGGACGGCCGAGCTCAGGGGACACGCCGAGGGGGCAGGGCCGAGGGCTCGCACCCCGAGGCGCGAATCCTTTTAACGGCAACGATTGACGTGAATCAGCGAGAGACCGGGCCTTCTCCTCGCCCGGCTCCGACCTGGCAGCTCGGCATCGGCCGGCGCCCCCCAAACCCTCTCCCGGTGCCTGCGCCCAGCGGAGACCAGCCGGGAGCCGGGACCCCCGCAGCGCCCGGGAGACAGAGCCGCGTCCCAGCGCCCGCCCCGGCGGCAGCGCTCAGCCCCGGCCCCGCCGTCACCGCCGCGCCCCTCCCCCGGGACGGCGCGGCTCGGCAGTGACCGACTCCGGCCGGAGCGGCTGCCACCTCCCCCCAAACCGCGCTCGGCCCCTCACAGACACCCCGCTCTCTGCCCGCAAACCGCCCGCGCCAGCGCGCCCCGCGGAGGCGTGCGGAGAGCGGAGCGCTCACGGCAGCCGCTCCCGCCGGCCCCTCCCGCGGACGCGGGGCTCGGGGGGTCCCGCTGCCGCCCCCGCCTCCCGCCCCTGCTCCCCGCCGCTCCCGGGGCCGGTCCGCCCGCGGCAGAGCCGAGCCCGGCCGGCGGCTGGGGGCGCCGGGCGGGACATACCGGGCGCCGGGCGAGTCCCCGCCGGCTGCGGCTCCGCTGGGAGCGCGGGGGCGGGCGGGGCAGGGCGGGAGGGAGGAGACCGGCAGGGCGGGGGTTGGGCTGCGGGGGCTGGAAACGCCCCCGACCAGACCGAGGCGCCGCAGGAGCGTTCCACAGCCACGACCCCCTGTCACTGCTCCTGCCGTTCGGCACCCGAGGCCCGTGCTCAGCCTCTCCAGGAGAGCCGGGCTCCACCACGCCTTACGGGTACTTGGGCAGACAAACGCCACCGCTCCCAACGTGTCCCCCTTCCTTCTTCCCCCAGCTCTTTACTGCCGAGCATGACGTCACACGGTACGGCACAGTCCTTCGGTCAGCTGGGGCCCGCTGTGCCGGCTCTGTCCCCTCCA